>NW_005872378.1:64175-70526 GCF_000147115.1 Myotis lucifugus | reverse complement strand
CTCCAGCCCTCCAGGATAAGTACTTGGGGAGTTTAAATGACTATTTCCCACATTTTTGTTTCTCAGTAGAATCCTTACATTACAGACAGACAGACAAGAACTCTCACTAGAGACCAAACAACAAAGAGACACAAACAACAATCAACAGAGACACTCTTATATACGATATTTACAGGCGCACATAACCACAGACAAGGCTTAGTGAATCAGAGTCCTTTCCATGGATCTTTCAGAAGATGTCGTACTGTGCCCGGAACTTACAGCCAGAATATGGCCCAGAGGGCTGTCAGCTGGGGTTGCTAGTGAACACCCACAAACAGAAACAGAAACAAACAGAAGGTACCTTAAATAGGCCACTCTTACAGCGCTGGAGACTCAACCAATGGCGAAGGCGACTGGCAAAGTTCGTAAGCACTTAAGGAAAGTCCTCGAGTTAAATAACTAGGCAGCTGGGAGGGAGTTTCCCCAGGTGTCTGTAAGAAGTTTCCCAAGTGCAGGCATCCACCCTGAGTCCTTTGTCAAATCCCGAAGCGTCTTACCTTAGAGCTCAGAGAGGGTGTCCCAGGGGAGTCACCAAAATATGTTACCAGGAAACCCCCGGTTGGGCTCAGGCTGCCTGTTGCTGTGTCCAATAATGAAGGCAGGGTTGGATCATTTTAGGCTTTTATTGAGAAGGCTAGCCAACCAAGAAGGGCGCTTACAAGCATCAAATCCTGCCTTCTAGCAAGGTGCAGGGGACCGCATTATAAAGGGGAAGAGGCTAGGGTGCTACGTGCAGCCCTGGGGGTCCGCAGCTGTCAGCTATTATAATTAGTCATCAGGCTATGAGATGATGTTAAGGAGATAATCTTTTGACTCCTGGTGGTTTGGTCTGAACCTGCTTATCGTTTCTGCTTGCTGGATTCACAGCTGAGTCACCTCCTCAATTGCTTTGCACAGGCCTTGAAAAAGAAACTTAACCCCCTTTTTATAATTTAGAAAATTAACCCCCTATTCACATAAGTATATGTGTTCTAAGATTTAAAATAATATGATTACTTTTCAGATTAGTTCAGGTGCTCTATCTATCCTATATAATAAAAGCCTAATGTGCAAATCCACGAATGGCAGAATGACGGGGTGGAACGACTGGTCGCTATGATGCACACTGACCACCAGGGGGCAGATGCTCAACACAGGAGCTGCCCCCAGCTACAGGCCCCAGACCAGCCAAGGCAGGTGCCAGCAGCTCCCCCTCTGTCCACCCCACAACCCCCACCCCCCATCGCGCTGCCGGTCACCCCACAGATTGGCCCTGATTGCAGGCCAGGCCTAGAGACCCTACCCGTGCATAATTTCATGTACTGGGCCTCTAGTTAGATTATAAGTCCTCCCTATCATTTCCTAGAGCTTTCCATTGGCAAATGCTGCCTCCTGGAACTGAGGGACAAAGGTTTTGAAATAAGCCTTTGTTCTCTTGGCCATTTCATGTCCATCCCTTCTGGGGCTTATTGGATAATTTTGGGGCCTGGGAATAAAGCTGTCCACTCTGGGCAAAGGGATGTGGTTGTGGGAGGGGGTGAGTGCCGCATTTACCAATGCTGCCATCTTGACTGGAAGCCCCATTTTAACCATTTTTAAGGGTGCACTTTAGTGGCATTAAATACATTTACCTGTTGTGCGACCATCACCACTAGGACTCATCTTTCTTTTCTTCTTCTTCTTTTTTTAAAAATCTTCACCCGAGGATATTTTCCCATTGATTCTTAGAGAGAGGAAAAGAGAGAGAAACATCGATGTCAAAGAAACACATCGGTTGGTTGCCTCCTGCATGAGTCTGGACCAGGGCCTCGGCCAGGGAGGAGCCTGCAACTAAGTACAAGCCCTTGACTGGAATTGAACCTGGGACCCTTTGGTCCTCAGGCCAATGCACTACCCACTGAAAAAAACTGGCTAGGGCAGGACTTGTTTTTTTAAAAAAATCTTTAAATTCTTTATTAGTTAAGGAATTACAAATGTGCCCTCATTCCCCGCCCCCCATTAACCCTCCCCCCACCCCCACACTCATGCTTTCATCCCCCTGTTATCCATGTCCATTGGTTTGGCTTATATGCATGCATACAAGTCCTTTGGTTGATCTCTTCCCCTTCTTTACCCCTCCCCTCCCCTACCTTCCCTCTGGGGGTTAATAGTCTGATTGCTGTTTCTCTGTCTTTGGATCTGTCCCTGTTCATCAGTCTATGTTGTTCTCTATATTCCACAACTGAGTGAGATCATGTGGTATTTATCTTTCTCTGACTGGCTCATTTCACTTAGCATAATGTTCTCCAGTTCCATCCAAGCTGTTGCAAAAGGCAAGAGTTCCTTCTTTTTTACTGCAGCAGAGTATTCCATCGTGTAGATGTACCACAGTTTTCTAATCCATTCATCTGCTGATGGGCGCTTAGGCTGTTTCCAGATCTTAGCTATGGTGAATTGTGCTGCTATGAACATAGGGGTGCATATATCCTTTCTGATTGGTGTTTTGGCTTCTTGGGATATATTCCTAGAAGTGGGATCATTGGGTCAAATGGGAGTTCCATTTTTAGTTTTTTGAGGAAGCTCCATACTGTTCTCCACAGTGGCTGCACCAGTCTGCATTCCCAACAGCAGTGCAGAAGGGTTCCTTTTTCTCCACATCCTCTCCAACACTTGTTGTTTGTTGATTTGTTGATGATAGCCATTCTGACAGGTGTGAGGTGATACCGCATTGTCGTTTTGATTTGCATCTTTCGATAATTAGTGACTTTGAGCATGTTTTCATGTATTTCGGCCCTCTGTATGTCCTCTTTCAAAAAGTGTCTATCTAGGTCCATTGCCCATTTTTTGATTGGATTGTTTATCTTCCTATTATTAAGTTTCATGAGTTCCTTGTAAATGTTGGAGATTAAACCCTTATTGGTGATATCATTGGCAAATATGTTCTCCCATGCAGTGGGTCTTCTTGTTGTTTTGTTGATGGTTTCCTTTGCTGTGCAAAAGCTTTTTATTTTGATGTAGTCCCATTTGTTTATTTTCTCTTTAGTTTCCATTGCCGTAGGAGCATTATCAGAGAAGAAAATCCTTTGACATATGTTTGCGATTTCGCTGCCTATGGATTCCTCTAGTATTTTTATGGTTTCCCGTCTTACGTTTAAGGTTTTTATCCATTTTGAGTTTATTTTTGTGTATGGTGTGAGTTGGTGGTCTAGTTTCATCTTTTTGCATGTATTTGTCCAATTTTCCCAACACCATTTATTGAAGAGACTGTCTTGACTCCATTGGATGCTCTTGCCTCCTTTGTCGAATATTAATTGGGCATAGTGCTTTGGGTCAATATCTGGGTTGTCTATTCTATTCCATTGATCTATATGTCTGTTCTTGTGCCAGTACCAAGCTGTTTTAAGAACAGTGGCTTTGTAATACAGTTTGATATCTGGTATTGAGGTTCCATCTACTTTGTTCTTCTTTCTCAGGATTGCTGCAGCTATTTGAGGTCTTTTTTTTATTCCAGATGAAGTTTTGGAATGTTCGTCTAGATCTGTGAAATATGTTGTTGGTAATTTAATGGGGATTGCATTGAATCTATAGATTGCTTTGGGTAGTATGGAAGTTTTGATGATGTTGATTCTACCAATCCATGGACACGGTATGTTCTTCCATCTGTTTATGTCTTCCTCTATCTCTTTTTTCAGTGTCCTGTAGTTTTTCACATATAAGTCTTTTACCTCCTTAGTTAAGTTCATTCCTAGGTATCTTAATTTTTTTGGTGCGATGGTAAATGGGGTTGCTTTCTTAGTCTCCCTTTCTGTAAGTTCACTATTGGTGTAAAGAAATACCTTAGATTTCTTGGCATTAATTTTGTATCCTGCTACATTGCCGAATTCATTTATTAACTCTAATAATTTTTTTGATGGAGTCTTTTTTTTCTTTTTATTGTAAAAGTATTACAAAGGGTATTACATATGTGTCCTCTCCCCCAGCACCCCCCCTTGACAATTCCCTGGCTTCCCTTACCCCCCAGTGTCTTATGTCCATTAGTTATGCTTATACGCATGCATACAAGTCCTTCAGTTGATCTCTTACCCCCCTCCCTCCTGCCCCCCACCTTTCCCTGGCCTTCCCACTGCAGTTTGACAATCAGTTTGAGGTAGCTCTGCCTCTGTATCTATTATTGTTCAAAAGTTTGTAATGGTCTTTATTATCCATGAATGAGTGAGATCATGTGGTATTTTTCCTTCATTGACTGGCTTATTTCACTTAGCATAATGCTCTCCAGTTCCATCCATGCTGTTGCAAATGGTAAGAGTTCCTTCTTTTTTACAGCAGCATAGTATTCCATCGTGTAGATGTACCACACTTTTCTAATCCATTCATCTACTGATGGGCACTTAGGCTGTTTCCAGATCTTAGCTATGGTGAATTGTGCTGCTATGAACATAGGGGTGCATATATCCTTTCTGATTGGTGTTTCTGGTTTCTTGGGATATATTCCTAGAAGTGGGATCACAGGGTCAAATGGGAGTTCCATTTTTTGTTTTTTGAGGAAACTCCATACTGTCTTCCATAGTGGCTGCACCAGTCTGCATTCCCAACAGCAGTGCACAAGTGTTCCTTTTTCTCCACATCCTCTCCAGCACTTGTCGTTTGTTGATTTGTTGATGATAGCCATTCTGACAGGTGTGAGATGGTACCTCATTGTTGTTTTGATTTGCATCTCTCGGATGACTAGCGACTTTGAGCATGTTTTCATATGTCTCTTGGCTTTCTGAATGTCCTCTTTTGAAAAGGGGTCTATTTAGGTCCTTTGCCCATTTTTTGATTGGATTGATAATCTTCTTTTTGTTAAGTTGTATGAGTTCCCCTATAAATTTTGGAGATTAGGCCCTTATCAGATATGACGTTGGCAAATATGTTTTCCCACGAGGTGGGTTTTCTTGTTGTTTTGTTGATGGTTTCTTTTGCTGTGCAGAAGCTTTTTATTTTGATGTAGTCCCATTTGTTCATTTTCTCTTTAGTTTCAACTGCCCTAGGAGCTGTATCAGTGAAGAAATTGCTTCAGCATATGTCTGAGATTTTGTTGCCTTTGGATTCTTCTCGAATTTTTATGGTTTCTTGTCGTACATTTAAGTCCTTTATCCATTTTGAGTTTATTCTTGTGTATGGTGTAAGTTGGTGGTCTAGTTTCATTTCTTGCATAGATCTGTCCAATTTTCCCAACACCATTTACTGAAGAGACTATCTTGGCTCCATTGTATGTTCTTTCCTCCTTTGTCAAATATTAATTGAGCATATTGGTTTGGGCTAATTTCTGGACTGTCTATTCTATTCCACTGATCTATATGTCTGTTCTTGTGCCAGTACCAGGCAGTTTTCAGAACAGTGGCTTTGTAATACAGCTTGATATCTGGCATTGAGATCCCACCTACTTTCTTCTTTCTCAGGATCGCTGCAGCTATTTGGGGTCTTTTCTTAGTCCAGATGAATTTTTGGAGAGTTCGTTCTAGATCTTTGAAGTAGGCCATTGGTATTTTAATGGGAAGTGCGTTGAATTTATAGATTGCTTTGGGTAGTATGGACATTTTAATGATGTTGATTCTACCAATCCAAGAACATGGTATGTTCTTCCATCTCTTTATGTTTTCCTCTATCTCTTTTTTCAATGTCCTGTAGTTTTCTGAGTAGAGGTCTTTTACCTCTTTAGTTAAGTTTATTCCTAGGTATATTAATTTGTTTGGTGCAATGGTAAATGGGATTGTTTTTATAATCTCTCTTTCTGAAAGTTCACTATTGGTGTATAGAAATGCCTCAGATTTCTTGGTGTTAATTTTGTATCCTGCTACATTGCCAAATTCATGTATTAATTCTAGTAGTTTTTTTGATGGAGTCTCTAGGGTTTTGTATATATAATATCATGTCGTCTGCAAATAAGGACAGTTTTACTTCCTCTTTTCCAATTTGGATGCCTTTTATTTCTTCTTCTTGTCTGATCGCAATGGCTAGTACTTCCAGTACTATGTTGAACAGGAGTGGTGAGAGGGGGCATCCCTGTCTTGTTCCTGTTCTCAGGGGAAATGGTTTTAGTTTTTGCCCATTGATTATGATGTTGGCTGTGGGTTTTGTCATATATGGCTTTTATTATGTTGAGGTATGATCCTTCTATTCCTACCTTGCTGAGAGTTTTTATCAAGAAAGGGTGTTGAATTTTGTTGAAAAGCTTTTTCTGCATCAATTGATATGACTATGTGGTTTTAGGACTTGTCTTTCTTAAACCCAGAGGTTCTCTAGATGATTCCCTAGGATCTGGATAATGGGCAGTTTAACATTGCTTATCTAATCTAATAAAAAGAGAAA
>NW_005872378.1:56956-63475 GCF_000147115.1 Myotis lucifugus | reverse complement strand
AGGACTGGGAATGACTGGTCACTATGACACACACTGACCACCAGGGGGCAGATGCTCAACGCAGGAGCTGCCCTCTGGTGGTCAGGGTGCTCTCACATGGGAGGAGTTCTGCTCAGCCACAAGCCAGGCTGACGGCTGCCAGCACAGCAGTGTTGGCGGGAGCCTCTCCTGCCTCCTCAGCAGTGCTAAGGATGTCCGACTGCAGCTTAGGTCTGCTCCCGCTGGCAAGTGGACATGCCCCAAGGGCTTCTGGGCTTCCAGAGGGATGTCTGACTGCCAGCTTAGGCCCAATCCCCCGAGAAGCGGGCCTAAGCCAGCAGGTGGACATCCCCTGAGGGGTCCTAGACTGTGAGAGGGCACAGGATGGGATGAGGAACCCCCCCAAGTGCACAAATTCTTGTGCACTGGGCCTCTAGTAAAGCATAATAAATTTTACTTATTTTCAGAGATGAAGTATCTTTTCAAGATTCTGGACTTCTTCCCAGAACTTGGCAACATTTGAATTATCATGTAGTGATTTAGAGCCAAAACTGCTGGTTTGAGGTTTGGGTTTCCCACTAGCTTGTTGTGTGACCTTGGGCAAATTACCTAACCTTTCTATGTCTGAGTTTTCATGTCTTAAAAAAGGGGTCATTGGATGACTTAGTGAACAAAGCATGCTTGACATATAGTGATATACTGGTGAGTGTTAGGTATTGTTTTTGTTCTTAGAAATAATGTCTTAAAATTCTCTTTCCTGATGGACTGAATGCACTCTGAGGGCAGAGACTGTATCCGTTTTGTCTACTGTTACTTGACTTCTTTGCAAATACCTCAAATTGGCTTATCTCTCAGCTCCTCCTCCTCCACCTCCTCCTCTTTCTCTTCTTCCTTTTTGCTTAAAAATTTGTTGTTGTTGTTAATTTGTAAATGGAGCTGCTGAGAAAAGATTAATATGGGTGACTACTACTCATGAGATTCTGGGTTTTATATTTTATTTTATTTTTTAAAAAATATATTTTATTGATTTTTTTTTACAGAGAGGAAAGGAGAGGGATAGAGAGTTAGAAACATCCATGAGAGAGAAACATCGATTCAGCTGCCTCCTGTACACCACCTACTGGGGATGTGCCCACAACCAAGGTACATGCCCTTGACAGGAATCAAACCTGGGACCCTTCAGTCCACAGGCCGACGCTCTATCCACTGAGCCAAACCGGTTAGGGCTGGGGTTTATTTTAAAGTTTAAGTGAATTTGGGGAAGGAGGTGGTTGGAAAAATGCACTTTTTTTTTTTAAGACAAAGAAAATGCTAGAACACTTAAATCCTGAGCTTTATAGTGTGCCTCTGCCTTTAGGCGGTGCTGTTGATCAAGGTTATCCTAATGCCAGCAAAGGGAATGGGGCAGGGAAAAGGCAGCGATGACATCAGCAGGAAATTAATATTATACCTGAGGGGCCAGTATTCATTACAGACTCAGCGGTAAGTAAGTCTGAAGTTTTCCTCCCGTGTAAATGGGAGCTTTCTTGAAATTTGGAGCACAGAGAGGATCCTAATTTCTTTAAAACTTTGTTTTCAGGTTTTCCCCAAGAACCACTTACTTCCAGAGGATCCGTGGAATCTGATTTGAAGGTATGTAATTAACACCTTTTCCTTGCGGAGTGTGTGTGTGTGGGATGGGGGTATCTTACACTCCAGCATTTCCCCCTTGCTTTCTGTCATAGAAACTTGCAAAAACTCTTGTTTTCAGCAATGGCACGGTTTCTGCCTGGATTTATTAGCCTCCCCAGGGAAATGAAAGTTTAAAAAGCCCTAGGAAGGCTTCGACACAGCCTTTTACCGACAGGAATACGCTCGTCTCCATTCAGGAAGCGAGAGATTTAGGATCTTCAGGAAACTTCAAGGCAAATGTATAATGAGTTAGAATAAGAAGATCCCATGGATGACCCCATTTTTTTTGCTTCCTTTTTCTTTTTTTTTAAAAAATATATTTTATTGATTTTTTACAGAGAGGAAGGGAGAGAGATAGAGAGTTAGAAACATCGATGAGAGAGAAACATCGATCAGCTGCCTCCTGCACATCTCCCACTGGGGATGTGCCCACAACTCAGGTACATGCCCATGACTGGAATCAAACCCGGGACCCTTGAGTCCACAGGCTGACGCTCTATCCACTGAGCCAAACCGGTTTTGGCTTGTTTCCTTTTTCTAATAATAAAAGTAATATGTGTTTATTGCATAAGATTTGAGAAACTCACACAGGAGCTCAGAAGAAAATTTATATTTTATATAATTATACCATCGAGATATTGAAAGATCAGACAGAGGCCAAAAACCAGGACTACAGGCTTTATTAGAGGAGAAGGATCGGCCATGCTGTCTCGCAAGGGGAGGACATCAGCACTTGCAGGGGTGGGCACGCCTTTCGAGGGGCGGGATCGGAAGGGGTGGGAGCTTAGTGTACTCGTCGCACACTGATTGGTGGCTTACTGCATTGTTCATATAGGGCAAGGGCTTAGGGTATTTGGCAGGTGTGGATTGGGTACCTGGTTAGTCACTCAGGTCTTTCTGGGCTGCAGGTTACGTCATACTCCGCCCGCCATTTCGGGGAAGGGATGATCTATCATTCCAGGCTTTTGGTAATAGTACAAAAATTGAGAGTCCGGGCAAGGTCAGGGGGCGAAGGTCTGTCTTCCGTAACTACTTCCTGCTGAGAGGGGATGTCCTCAGGGGCATCTACCTGGGGTCTCAAAGATTCCGGAGACATAGGTGTCTCTAGGTTCTGAATTCAAGGCCAGATAGATTTCTTCCACCTTCTGGTTGGCGAACGCCTGCATTCTGTTCTGCAAAAAACTAGTAAAACAGTGCATGAGACAGGGGCCAAAGAGCAAAATTAAAAGAATAAATACCAGTGGGCCTAATAGTGGGAGGATCCATGGAGTAAGTAAGCCAAAGATGGCATACCCCCCTTCTGGCTGGTTATGGCATCTTTGGTCAGTCCTGTCCCGGAGGGATTTAATGTGATCTTTGACAATTCCTGATTCATTTACAAAGTAGCAGCATTCTTCCCCAAGAAAGACACAGGTACCTCCTTTTTCTGCTGTCAAGAGATCTAAAGCATGCCGGTTCTGTAAGGCTACTGCTGCTAAGGAGTCTACCTGCCTTTGAAGGGATTCAAGGGAATTGCTAATGATGGAGATGTCTTCTGAAAATACAGCAGACAATTTGTGGTAGAAATGAACAGAGGAGGAAATGCCTCCTATGCCTGTCCCAACTGCAGTGAGAACTCCCGTACCCACTAAGAGGGGAACAAGGGCGGCCCTTTTGTGATGAGACCTGAGAAGACCAAGAGAGGATTTGAGTTCTCCATCTGTTCTGATATAAAGATTGGGGGTTAGGAAGACATAAAGGCAGAGCGAGTGTGACAGGTCCTCAGGGACACAGGTGTAGGCTGTAGTCCCACAGAGGAGAAAAATATCCGGTGGAGGGCAGGCTAAAGGAGGGGGTAAATTTATAGATTGTGCACAGTAGTAAGGTGCAGAGGTAGTTGAGGTAGTGTTTGAGAGGTATTTGTTAAACAGGTAGTGTTTTCTGTATTAAAGAGAGAGATGTTGTATAGGGTGCGTTGAGGTCTGGTATAGGTAAGAGTTAAGTTAGTGGTCCAATAGGTTGGGAGTGGAGTGGCTATGATGAGGGTTCGAGCCAGTGACAGACAAATCCAGCAGGATGTAAAGAATGAGGGATTGATGTTAGAGAGTAGATGGAAAGTTGTGTTGATGAGGGTGGGCAAAGGAGTAGGTTCAGGGTCTGCAGGGCCTTTAGTGGGGGAAGAATAGGTCGGGGATTAATATAGGTTTTGATAAAGACAATTATAGTAGAATTGATGACTCCCTCAACAACCCAAGTCCGTTTCACCTGAAAAAAAACCTTCATTAGTGCATTCATTGTTAGCTGCCTGTAGGAGGATTATGGTGAGGAGACGAGACAATATAAAAAGGAATTCGAAAACCTGAGCTTCTTCCGGAGTAAAAAATTGGAGGGTCCCTTGCCAGGTAAGAGCCTGTGAGGAATGATGGGTCATCAGGTCCTGGATGGTGTCGCCGAGTCTTCTTCGGGCATGGTGGGAGGCATTTGGTGAGCCTGAGAGAGGTAGATATTGCAGTGAAAAGTGGGAGGGAATGTTAGAATGGGCTGTATCCAAGGGAAAAGAGAATAGGAAGGAAAGGAGCAGTGGAAGCCGGGGACCTGGATGGTTGGATAAGAAGTAAGATACTGTGCTGGCTTAACTTCTTATTTTTACTGAACCTTAATCCTTGCTGTTTTTCTGAATATTCTGGTTTAGCTTAAGAAGTATCCAGCAACCTTGTCCTGCCGGGCTTGGAGACTGAAACCTCACTTTCTTGCTCAGAGTAAAATGGCCCTTCTATAATTCTTGTAAATAGTTAATTTAGAACTTCTTTCTTTCAACATTTCTTTTTTCCTTCTCATCACATACACAACCTTCGCAAATGTCACACTTTCAAATTAGCCTTCAAACCTTTCTATGTCCTTCAAAAATGCATAACCATGCCTCAAACCTTGCATTAAGTATTTCTCTTACTTTCAAGAAAGTATACATACTAAGAGCAGGTGAATTCATTTAACCCAGCAATGCTCCAAAGTCTTTAAGTTAATAAAGACTTTGGAAAATTATGTATAGGTATATGAGGCTGGAGAAAATGCAGGAGGAGGAGGGAGCAGGCCGCGCAGCCTGTTCCACGCCTCTAGCCGCTTGGATTTTAAGTTGCCGCATTTTTCCTAGAGATAACGATCTCAGTTTCTGATAGTAGCCTGACTGTTGAGTAAACCTTCAGAGTCAAAGAAGTTTCCTTTGGGAAGGGTGGAGTGGGTGAGGGGAGCAGGGTGAGAAGACCCTGAGGTCAGAGCAGTTTTCAGAGCACTAAAGGGGTGAGAATGTTGGCCTTGGGATCTAAAGGCTCAGTGAGAGGGTCCCTTCGCCATGTCACGTCATAGAGGAGCTTTGCAAGAAGACTACAGTTGTGAACCTGGAGGCAAGACTACCCAGTGAGCCTGAGGAAGGAGAAGATTTCTTTTTCAGAGGAGGGGACAGTTACAGAGGAGATAAGAAGATAAGGCATTTACAGTCCCAGGAATGGCTCAGCCTTGTGGGGTGAGACAGTGAAACTGAGGTAGGTGACTGTGGTTTGGGCTTTATGAGGGGATACATGGTAGCCTTGGCTGGGCACCGAGGTAGAATGAGAAAAGAGTGAATGGGGGAATTTAGTAAGATGCAGTGTAGCCATGAGGTGGCTAATGGCTGTGAGACTAATCCGTCAACCCCCATAATAGAGACTGAGGAGTGGACAAGGGTCGAATTCGGAGAGGGCAGAATAAGTGGCCCCTGTGTCAATTAAAAAGGAGATCTGGCTTACCTGCCACCACAGTCGTTCCCCGAGGCTCTGTCCTGGTGGTGTAAGTCTGTGGGGCCCTGTTGGGGCCTGGGCAGCTTCTTCGGTGGCCAGTCTCAGGAGGTCTGGGAGCTCCAAACCGGATCCAGAGGGCAGCCATGCTGGACTGGCTGAGGCCTGGACCGGAGGGCCAGACTACAGTCTGCTTTCCAGTGGCCTTTCCCTTCCGCACCTTGGGCAGGGCCCGGGCAGGGGTCTTGGGTTTGAGCAGGACTTGGCTCAGTGTCTTTCCTTGCTGCATTTGAAGCATGGGCCCAGAGGAGGCTTAGCCCCTGACTTACCCACAGTTGGAGGACCGGCACTTCATTTGGGGTTCATGAGAGCAGTGGCTAGGAGCTGGAAGGCCTCCTAATGGGCCTCAGCCTTGGCCTGATCTCGTCTTTGATTTTGCATATGGGTTTCCTCATCTCTATTATTAAAGACCTTAAAGGTCAGATTAACAAGGTCTTCTTGAGGAGTTTGTGGAAGTTTGCTGCGCATGTCAGGGGAGTAAAGGTAGTCAGGTCAGATTCAGTGGAGAGCGCACAGGGGAAGGCGGGCGGTTAGAGGTCTCAGAGGGTAGAGCGTGGGATGCAGGTTTCTATGGCAGGGTTGTAAAGGTCAGAAGACAGAGAAAGGAGCTGAGAATCAGTTTGAGAGGGCAAAGAGGACTTTGTGAAGAGGATCTGATGAATGGAACATGAAGAATAAAGCGAGGGGCGAGAGCAGAGGGGAAATAAAACCTGTTCGTAGGGATTTCGAAAGCTTTCCCTGTCCGGTGGCAAAAATTATCTAGATCTCGGGGGATATTGAAATCGAAAGTGCCGTTTTGGGCCACTGAGAGCCATTGTCGAGTTTACATTGTGGCCAGGTAGAACTTCTTTGGTTTGATGTAGCCAGAAAGACCAAGGGTCGAGAGATTGGCAAGGAGACACCCTAAGGGTGTGTTTCGAGGGGGTTTGGACTGAGAGGTCCCTATGACCGGAGGGAAGGGCGATTGGAAGTTGGGGAGGGAACAGGAGCGTCCTCCTTTTCCCTCAGCCAACCTGTAGCGAGAGAGAGACAAGAAAATGGTCCCAAGGTCGTCACCCCA
>NW_005872378.1:22252-56622 GCF_000147115.1 Myotis lucifugus | reverse complement strand
ATGCCTTTTGAGGGGAGGAATGGGAAGGGGTGGGGGCTTAGTGTACAAGGCGCACACTGATTGGTGGCTTACTGTATGGTCCATATAGGGCAAGGGCTTAGGGTATTTGGCAGGTGTGGATTGGTGGTCCAATGTATAGTCCATATAAGGTACCTGGTTAGTCACTCAGGTATTTCCAGGCTGCAGGTTACGTCATACTCCGCCCACAAGTTGGGGGAAAGGAGAATCTATCAGCTATAACCACTCTTTGTTATTGATGTTTCATTTTTGCTATGTTCTTTCCTTTAGAAAGTTTCTTCTTTCTAAATAGCCAAGTCTTGCATAATGGATATATACCTTGTCCTTATATGATGAATACTATTACACCTAAAAATGTTATCAATTTATTGATCCTCTTATTAGTATGAAATTTAGTGTAGAAAAGACCAGTTTATGCACTGCTTATGTGGAAATATTGACTTAGTTACTTTGTGACTTTCTATATTGATTTGGGCAACCCTTTTCTAAAACCTCCCTGTGTTTCTGGGGTCTAGGATTATGGTTATTCTTCCTGTGGTTATTCTTCCTTACAAACCCATCCTGTTCTGGTTAGTAATATCACCTTGCCATCCTTGGGTTGGTAAGCACTTCAGAAATATAACCCCCCGTTGCTTTATTTCTAAACTGTGGGGCATAAATCTAAGTGCTAATTCTGCCGTTTGATGGCAATGACTTAAGAGTTCCAACCAGACCCTGGAAGCTCGGCCTAGGGTAGCTCAGTTGGTAGAACGTCCCACGCCGAGGCTTCCGGTTCCATCTCCGGTCAGGGCACATACAAGAATCAACCAACGAATGCATATATATGTGGAACAACAAGTTGATGTTTCTCTCTTAAGATCAATAACTAAAAAAATTTAAAAACAAAAGAGCTCCAACCAGAAGACGAACTTCAACAGAAACTGTTGTGCTGAGTTGTCCTCCATTTCACTCGCTTCTACGGGGACATTTTGATTCCAGAGAAGTCAGGGTAAATGGGTTCCCCCAAAGCTTCCCTCGGACCTCCCAAAGGGTTCACACACAAGTGTTGGCTATTGGTTTTTGAAATAACTGCACAATCATTTTCCTGTCAGTAATTTTTAGGTTTCCAGGAAAGTCTAGTGCCCAGAAGGGAGGAGGCTGTAGGCGGGAGAGGGCCTGGGAAGTGGAGGCTACCCCGTCTCTCTGTCTTTTCCAGACTGGCCATGTCATCTCGCAATCAGAGTTGGATTTCCGGTCTGGAGGATAATGGTAGGGAGGAGCTGCGCAGAAGGCTTCTGCGTATTGATTCAAACCTTGGAGACCTAGAGGTGCAAAAATTGAAATTTCTCTGCCGAGACTTAATCCCCAACGGGAAGCTGGAGGCCAGCTCGGCCTTAGATATTTTTGACCATCTCATCAACGAGGAGCTGCTGAGTGAGGAAGACACCTTCCTCCTGGCGGAACTCCTCTACATCATGAAGCAGAACTCGCTGCTGAGGCACCTCGGCTACACCAAAGAGCAAGTGAAAGGTCTGCTGCTCACCCGGAAGCAGGTCTCCTCGTTCAGGTGAGGAAGGGACTGCCATCAGGCAGAATGGGTGTCCAGTTAGGGGTCATTCATGCCACTGGGCCTCGGAAGGAGACTGGGGTTTCCTCATAGGATCTCACTCATATGTGGAAGGTAATGAACCAAATACACCGATGATCAAAAATAGACCCAGAGACATAGAAGCATGAACCTCAGAGGGAAGGCGGGGGGAGGGGGAGGGAGAACAACCAAAGAACGTGTATGCATGGATGCATAACCCATGGACACAGACAATAGGGTGGTGAGGGCCTAAGGGGCAGGGGACGGGAGAGGGCTGGAAGAGGTTAATGGGGGAAAAAGGAGGGCCTATGTAATACTTTCAACAATAAAGATTAAAAAAAAAGAAGAAGAAGAAAGAAAGGAGACTGGGATTAAGATCTCTTGGGTCTCTTTCTTATCGACCTCCTTGGGTGTCTCTGATCAGCAACACTAGGAGATTTCTCAGGTCTAGGTACCATTGAGGTGAAACGCTGGGATTCTCGGGCCTGGCAGTGGCTTCCCTCAGCTTCGTATCTCACTGCCAAGGGAAGCCCCAGCACAGCAGGCCCATGCGTTCCTCCTTCCCAGTCTGCAGGCCCTCAGACAGTCCTCTCTTCTGGGTGTGTCTGCCTATATTCAGTGATTTGAGAAGGAAAGAATGCATAATAAGCAGAGTGAAATGCCTCTGTGTGAGGGAGGGATGTCATTCATGGCATGTCTGGTTACATGTTTTGGGTGAGAGAGGTAAAATACAGACATCAGGCCTGTTGTGGTCAGACCTTAGACACCACTGTTTTACATGGTCCCGGACATCGTAGCTGCAGAGACCCTCACAAGGAGGAGCCTTCGAAGTGCGGTTTTATCGAATTGCCTGGGTGATTATGTCCTTCAGGCTTTAACATTTGGACTGGCTCCCAGAACCTGAGCTACCCTCGCTCGGCTCAGTGAGGGGATGCCGGAAATCCTTACTTCCACTCTGCTGTTCAACTACTGAGGGCTGGTCCCTGGCGTGCAGAGGCATCAGTGTGCGAGTGAAATAAATGTTCAGCTTTTCTGGTGATTCACTATATGACTACCCAGAAGTCGGGGTATTGTCCTTTCTCTTTCAAGAGTCGACTTGACATTGCCGAGCATCAGGTTCTCTGTGACAAGGGCCTGTAGAATAACCCAGAATTCCTCCAGTGGAGTTGGGAGATGGAAGGCCAAAATTGTGTTCTATGCTTTCCTGGCACTGGACTTGGAACCAGAAGGCCTGTCCCTACTGTTTACTGTGTTATCTTAATTTAAGAGGCCAGATTGAAGCTCAAAGTTTTAGTTTTTGAATCTATACAATGGGATTAATCACAGGGCTGTGGTCACGTACCCGAGAGAGAACATTTATAGATGCACTAGATTCACAGTGCTGTCCTCTGCACGTGTGAGGCTTCATTTGTCTCTTTGGGTGTGTGTCTTAGAAACCTGCTCTATGAACTGTCAGAAGACATCGACTCAGAGAACTTGAAGGGCATGATCTTCATGATGAAGGATTTCTTGCCGAAAGTCGAGATGCTGGTGAGTGGGTCATAAAGAGTGGGGTCTCTGTGAGCATCGCTTTAATCTGCGTTTGGGAAGATGCTGGGGAGGGTTTTCAAGATGGTGTATTTTTTGTGGGAGACAATATCATCAAAGGTTAGGAATATTGACATTGGTGTCGAACGGGCCTGGATTCTAGCGCTGGTTCTGCAACCAATTTCTCTATATGTGAGGCTAGTGATCAAAGATTTCTGAGTCTCCATTTTCTCATGTACCATGCCAGCTCCTTCCAGCACTGTTGAGGGGATTCAAGAAAATAATGTACACGAGGCATGAGCATAGGGCCCGTATTTGACAAACAGTAACCTTGCAGTAAGTGATTAACTGCTACTGACATCCACTATGTTTTATGATACAGAAATGTCCAGGGCACAGCCAAGAAATGAGGAGGTGGGGAAAAAAGGCAGAGTGGGACTCATCGCTCGTCACCTACACTAATCGAGGTGTCTGAGGGAACCGTGTGTCCTTTCCTGTGGACTTCACAGGGTCTCCCATGTAAGGTTTCTGTGGAAATCAAATGAAACAGTTTGAAGATGTGCTTTTCAAAGAGCTATATAGGTGCTTTGAACTAATAGTAATGCTTTTAATGGTAATATAATGCTCTTTGCTAATATTCTTTTTTTTAAATTAAATCTTTATTGTTCAGATTATTACATTGGTTCCTCTTTTTCCCACCATAACTCCCCTCCACCCAGTTCCCACCTCACCCTCCGCCCTCACCTCCACCCACTGTCCTCATCCATAGGTGTGCAATTATTGTCCAATCTATTCCCGCACCCCCACACCTCCTCCCCCCTCCCCCCCAGGAATAGTCAGTCCATTCCCTTCCTATGTCCCTGATTCTATTATAATCACCAGTTCATACTGCTCATCAGGTTATTTATTCACTTGATTTTTAGATTCAGTTGTTGATAGATGTGTATTTGTTGTTCATAATTTGTATCTTTACCTTTTTCTTCTTCTTCCTCTTCTTAAAGGATACCTTTCAGCATTTCATATAATACTGGTTTGGTGGTGATGAACTCTAGCTTTTTCTTATCTGTGAAGCTCTTTATCTGGCCTTCACTTCTGAATGATAGCTTTGCTGGATAAAGTAATCTTGGTTGTAGGTTCTTGGTATTCATCACTTTGAATATTTCTTGCCACTCCCTTCTGGCCTGCAGAGTTTCTGTTGAGAAATCAGCTGACAGTCGTATGGGTTTTCCCTTGTAGGTAACTGATTTTCTTTCTCTTGCTGCTTTTAGGATTCTCTCCTTGTCTTTTGCTCTTGGCATTTTAATTATGATGTGTCTTGGTGTGGTCCTTTTTGGATTCCTTTTGTTTGGGGTTCTCTGTGCTTCCCGGACTTGTAAGTCTATTTCTTTCACCAGGTAGGGGAAGTTTTCTGTCATTATTTTTTTTCAAATAGGTTTTCAATATCTTGCTCTCTCTCTTCTTCTGGCACCCCTATAATTCTGATGTTGGTGCGCTTGAAGTTGTCCCAGAGGCTCCTTACACTATCTTCTTATTTTTGGATTCTTTTTTCATTTTGCTTTTCTGGTTGGGTGTTTTTTGCTTCTTCGTATTTCAAATCTTTGACTTGATTCTTGCGATCCTCTGGTCTGCTGTTGGGAGTCTGTATAATATTCTTTATTTCAGTCAGTGAATGCTTAATTTCTAGTTGGTTCTTTATCACAATATCGTGGGTCTCACTAGATTTCTTGAGGATCTCACTATATTTATCGGCGGTCTCACCAGTCTTTTCGAGCGTCTTACTAAATTTATCGGCGGCTTCTAGACAGTTCTTTAAAGACCTTAAAAGTGTGGTTTTGAACTCTATATCCAGCAGTTTGCTTTCCTCCATTTCTGTCATTTGTGTCCTGTTTCTTAGTGTTGGCATTTTTTATGCTTCACTGTGTCGATAGAGTGGCTTTCTGTGCTAAGTGTCCCAGTTACCTGAGGTAGACACTCTTGGTGCACCCCCTTGTGGGCTTTGTGCACAGTCTTGTTGTAGTTAAGCCTTGATTGTTGTAGGTAAACCTGGGAGGATTTGACCTCCAGGCCAATTGGCGATGAGAATCAGCTGTGTCTACGGTGGGAGAACTTCTGTGCTGGAGACACCCTTCTGGGGCAAGACTTGCTTCAGTGGGGCTTTGGTGCTCACTGAGTCTGCCCCCTGAGTGTGTCCCTTATGGATCTGAGTTGTAATTGGAAAGTCCCACTCTGACCCCTGGGTACACTGGCTCTTGGATCTAAGGAGGTGCTAATCTAGCCTCTGACTGCAGTTATCCAGCTGTAAAGCAATGCAAGTTGCCCTGGAGCCTTGGGGCAGCTGCAGTTAAATTATTTTCAGATTACAAAGGGCCGGGCCTTTCACATGCAAAAGCCTCCTTGCTCACCTTGGGTGGGGGCGGGGTCCCAGGGGATCAACAGGGTGGGCCGAGTGTGCCAGCAGTATGGCTGCTCTCAGTCCTGCTTTCAAAGGTCCTGGCTATTGCTGGGAGTGCCTCCGAGAGAAAGCTGCCCTCAAGGTCCGACCGATGCCAGACAGTCCCGTTTCTCCCGTATGAGTCTGGGTCCCCAAAGACTTGCCGGGAACTGGAGCTCAGAGCCTGAGACTCCCTCCCGATTGAAAAAGACAATCCTGTCCTCAGCTGCCAGCCCTCTCCGCATGCACCACCGTACCTTTTTTCAGCACCGCACCTCCTCTGAATCTCGGTATGCTTTTCTCTTTCCTTCTAGTTGTAGAAATTCCACTCGCACAGCCTTCCTGTGGTTCTGGATGATGTCTATTATGTCTTTTAGTTGTATTTTTGAAGTGGTTGTGCGAGGCAGCAATCTCTGGTGTTTACCTATGCTGCCATCTTTGTTTCCCTCCCTAATATTCTTACTGTATTGGCCATATTTACTAATATTCTTGCTATATTGGTGGTGAAGTAATTGCGTGTCTCTCTTCTGGGCTTCAAGACTTTATAGTTTCTCTTTTGACTCCAATAGCAGCTTGTGGCAAACAAGTTAGTTGATTTCTGAAGGCACCAATTTTCAAACTTTACCCTGTAACATGACTTTGTGTTATTTAACCGCTCCTTTAATTAGATTCTACGTTGTATAACATTTCATAACATACAAAAATACATGTGGCATATGGAAGTTATGAAATGTAGCACTAAGTGAACAGCCATAAATTCCCCCATTCAACTTATGAATGAGAACCTCACCAGTTCTCTGAGCCTTCATGTGCAGCCACCATGCCACATTCTCTCTGAGCAACTGATATTAAATAACTTAAAAAAATAACCAAGGAATGGGAAGCTGTGTTACATGTGGTAGGTCAAATGAACACCTTGCTAGTAATTCATTAAACGTGTTTCTTGGTGTCAGACCTATAGACCTGAGTAGGTTATGTCTCTGTTTTGGCCAGAATCTTTGAGTCCCTTTTTCCCCTTTTCAGAGCCCTCAGGGATTTAAGCCTTTTGTGTCCTTTGGTTGGTTATCTCTAGAGGTCCTTTTCTCCCAAAGATTGGTTGTGAGTTCCTTGGGGGTGGGGCTGAATCTAATCATCATTATCGCCCCAGAACCTTGTGATGCAATCTACCCCTTTCTCTTTTCTTCTGAAAAAAAAAAAAGAAAAGAAAAAGGCCTGAACTTTCTGTTTATGTGATTTTACAACGAATAACTGGGGGGATTGGCAGGATGAACTAAACCACCATGATGGGGGTGTGCAAAGATATATTTATGGCATTCTCGTTGTTGCCCCTTGTCAGAATCTATTAATTTTCTTCCTTAGATAAGATAGCCCTGGGAGTTTTGATAGCTTCCTGTTATTGTGTTATTTTTTTAACACTTTTTGTTGTTGTTTTGTTGTTACCCGAGAACATTTTTCTCCATTGATTTTTAGAGAGACTGGACACAGAGAGAGAAATTTCGATGCGAGAGAGACACATCGATTGGTTGCCTCCAGCACACACCCTGATGGGTGGAGGGTGGGGGGAGGGGGGAGGGGCAAAAATCCAGCCTACAACCAAGGTATGAGCCCTTGACTGGAATCCAACCTGCGACCCTTCAGTCTGTGGGCCAACGCTCTAACCATCGAGCCAAACTGGGTAGGGATTTTCTTTTTACTTCTTCTTGAAAAACACACATCAAAATATAAGTACAGAAAAATGACACAAAACAAACATACAACTAAATAAATTATTATAAGGCTAATATCCTTGAAACCACTACCCAGGATAAGAAATTGAATTTTGCTAGCCCTTCCAGAAACCCCTCCATGTGCCCCATCCCAATCACAGCCCCTTCCCCTCCCCTAGAAGCATCCACTGTCCTGGCTTTTACAGTAACCAGGGTCTTATGTTTCTTTATGGTTGTATCACCTACCTGTGCATCTCCAGACCTCAATTTAGTCTTGTCCAGTTTTTTTCTTTGAAGTGTCCTTTAATCTATAGGTTAAACTCCCCTCCCACAATCCCTTTCTTTTGTTTAAAATGTGTTGAAGACCCTGAGGACAATTGGCCCATAGAATTTCCCCTCGTCTAGGTTTTGCTAATGTGTGTGCTTGGTGCAGTGCAGCAAGCTCTTCTATCTTCTGCTTTTCCTGAAAATTGGCAACTGAATTCAGAGGCTTCAACAGACTCAGGTTAAATCCTCTTGACAAGAACATAGTGGTCTTTTGTTGCATTCTTTCATTGGGAGGTCCAGAAATCTTGGTTTTCTCTCTCTTTTTTTACTCCTGACCTTAGGAAATGTTTGCATTGATTTGGGGGCGGGGAGGGAGAGAGAGAAACAACAACACATGGATGTGAGAGAGAAACACTGATTGGCTGCCTCCTGTATTCGCCCCGCTGCCTGGAGACTGAACCTGCAACCTGGGTGTGCGCCCTGACCAAATCGAACCTGCCACCTCTTTGTGTACAGGACAGCGCTCCAACCAGCCGATCCACACCGGCCAGGGTCTCTCTTTTTTGATATTAGCAACTATTGATATTTAACGGTTTTATATGTTGACTCTTTGGGGGTTGCAAAATGGGATTTTTGAATTCTGTAATTTGTTCCCCCCTTGTCTATTTGGTTACCTGGTGATACAGTTTATATTTAAATCTTAGATTCTTTTATTTGCCCAGTGTTTATGATAACTGACTGGTTCTCTGTCATTCTCTGAACGTGACCTATTATAAAAAACAAGTTTGAATTCATAGATTGAAACATATTTGATGGGTTTCAGTCTATTGCAATTATTACCCGCATTGAAGTTCACATTGTACCATTTTTGCCCAGTGGTAGCCTCTTCAAGTTGGTTCCTGTGTCATTTTTACATGAATTCAGTGTGATTATTTACAACAGTTGAAAATTTATTTTGAATGTACTATACTTATTATCTCCCCCCCCCCTTTTTTGGTTGCAATATATCTACATTGTTAGAGTACATGGCCACATGTGTATATACTACACAATCTTCTTTAACATTTTTATTTATTTTATGTTTATACTTTCTTTTAATCTTCATTTAGTTCTCTCTCTACAATTAAATATAAATGTGTGGAAACCTAGAATACCCTACAAAGGTCATTTTTGTTTCACTGGCCAGTAAAGAATTTATTTCTCAGGTCAAATTTTTTGCAATTGCAATTGCAGGTAATGTAGCCTTAAGCAGTTTGGCAGTAGAGAGAAGGAGGAAGTTAGAGCACTTAATAGACTGCGTCATATATATACACACACTCCAATGAACTCGTCCTCATCCTTATGTTACTGCTCTAACTTCCTCCTTCTCTCTACTGCCAAACTGCTTGAAAGAATAGTCTCCACACACCCTTCCTAAACTCACTCAATTCTCGATCACATCCCATGCATTCCAGTTTGGCCTCAGCTTTCATCACTCCAGCCATACTATTCCTGCTGAAGTCACCACACAAGCCCACATAAGCGGATTTTTAGTTTCCCATCATTTCCCCACATGGTTTTCTTTGCCTGGAATGTCCTTTTCCATGTTGGCAGTGAAGCATTAGTCATCCTCCAAGGTGCAATTCGAGTCTCACCTCTTGTGTGCAGCTGTGTGAAGCCTGCTATGTCAAATAGATGATACATTATTGAGTGGCATCAACATTTAAGTCATCTTTGACTCTTTCTTCACTTCTTCACCCACTCCCAATTGAACTTCAAAACTCACCAAATTGCAACTCAGAAATGGTCTCAAGTCCATGCCTCCTCTGCATTTCCACCACCAGGTCTTGAGCATCTCTTCACCAGAGTATTTAACCTTTCTGCCTATATTTTCTCTCGAATCCATTCCTTCTCCAACCTATTCCCAAAGTCTCCTATTTAAAAACAAATCTATTCATGTTACTCTTCTTAAAAACTACTATTGGCACCCCTTTGTCCATGGGATACTTGCCCAAATTTCTACATGGTGTGTGTGTGTGTGTTCTTTCACCGTCTCTTATCAGCCCATTGCTCCAGCCATGACCTGGCTCTCACCCATGGTTTGTGCTCAAAGCCTTCTTCTCAATATCCTGCACACACTGTCCCTTTTTGGCTGTTCAACCATCCATCATGTCTAGAGACCTCTTCCCCAGATCCCACTTTGCTAATAGTGTTCACTTTCTGAATATTTCCCTTTTTTCTGGGGGCTCTAGTATAACTTTGTATATATATATATATATATATATATATATATTTGTTTGTTTGTTTGTTTGTTTTTTTTTTTTTTCAGAACCAGCTTAATACATTGAGAAGCCCTAATCATTGAAAAGATTTGGTGCCTTCTATCCCATATGTAATTCAATATTAAAATAAAACTAGCCAATTTGCAGCTTTTCCCAGGAGTACTTTCAAGATTTTTCTTTTAAAATACAAAATATAGCATTCTTTCAAAATATTTTATGCTCATTTCCTTGGTGCCTCTATTTTGCTGCCGAGTTAAAGGTAGTACAGCTCAATGGTTAATAAAGGAGACTTTCACTGTCACTTACTGGCTCTGTGACCTTGGACAAGTTGTCGACTCTGTGCTTCAGCTGTTTCATTTTTAAAATGGAGATTGTAGTAGTATCTACCTCACTGAGTTGTTTTTGAGGTTAATATATGGCAGGCACTGAATGGCATGTAGTATTCAGGGTGTCTCAGAAAATGTATACACACTTTGAATAGTTATAAAGGCAGTGTTTATTAAGATACATTTCATTTTCAAAATGCAATTGAAATTACAGTCATGATGTGTATACATTTTGGGGGAGACACCATATATACTAGTATACTGGCTTTTGATATGAATACAGATTGTATAGAGATTGACTTGGTCATACCTCTTCCCCCACACTATTGAACTCCTCTGGGATAAACAATCTACCTTATTCATCCATGCAAAACCTGATGCCTCGTGGCCACGTAGGCAGTGTTTAATGAATGAACGGATAATCAGTAGGCAAGTAAATGTGATGCCATTGATTCTCTTGCAGACCTCTCTAAGTTTCCTGGAACATCTGGAGAAACAAGCTAAAATAGATGCAGATGATGTGACCTTACTGGAGAATCTCTGCAACACTGTTGCGCCTCATCTTATGAGAACGATAGAAAAATATAAAAGAGAGAAGAAAGGTAACTGACCATGGGAATTCGTAAATTAACTGGTCACGTGTGATGTTATCAGTCTGATAATATTCTCTGGGAAAGCCAGAACTCTCCTGAGCTCGTTTATTCAACTCATTGATTGAGTGCAGACTTTGTGCAAGACACAGTTTTAGAAGCTCCTGTTGGGAACTTGTATTTTAGTGGAGAAAGTACTTTTAGACAAATATCTTCTTCTTATTCTTATGTAGGAGTGAGAGTTAGAATGAAATAACAAAAAAGGAGGCAGGATAGCACAGGGAGTATGCTATGGAGTCAGATTGCCAGGGCACCATTTATTAGTGGTGCTGTGGCCCCTGCCTTAGCATTTTTACGCCACACTTTCCCTATCTACAAAATGAGGTAATGATAGTACTCGCCTTATGGTTTTTCTTGAAGATATGAGTTTTATTGTGTTTTAATTAATTTATTTATTGTTAATCCCCGTCCAAGGATATTTTCCCATTGATTTTTAGAGAGAGTGAAGGGAGGGGGAGAGACAGAGATAGAGAGAAACATCGATGTGAGAGAGACACATTGATTGGTTGCCTCCTGCATGTGCCTCTACCAGGGCCGGGGATCGAGCCTGTAACCCAGGTACTTGCCCTTGATGGGGAATCAAACCCAGGACCCTTCAGTCCGAGGGCTGACACTATCCACTGAGCCAAACTGGCTAGGACTTGAAGCTATGCATTTTCTAATTCCTATGAAATGCATGTCTGGCACAGAATAAAGCACTCAATACATGTTGCTATGTATATGTTAGTCAGAGAGGAGAGTCATGAAAACGTTCCTATGGTACTCTCAGAAATTACTATCAGAGAAGAAATTTATTATTCTACCTTTCTGTTTTGTAAAGGTAGGATTGCTTTGGTATAGAGGCAATAGCACAGGGCAGAAACCAAACCTGGCTGCCTCACCATGTATCAACTTGTGTTTCTCTGGGTCTATTTCTCCACTGTTAAACAAGAGCTACAGATAAAAACTCCTGACTATATTTAGGAAGCCTTTATGCCACACCCATAATTACTTGAGTGAGTCAATCTAGTGAGCAAATTTCTGTGGTTGAAAATGAAACTAGCCAAAAGGAAACCCCTCTCTAAGAATTCTCTAAATACAAGATGAACTTTGGAACAAAATATATTGTTGTTAAAATGATAAACTCTCAAACCACAACTACAGCAATGAATGAATGTATAATTTAAGTAAAAGTTATGAAGAAAAAAATGCAGGTCTTCTAACCAGCATGGTATCAAGTGAGAAATAAAAAGCAGGAAGTTGATGTCGAAAGTATATTTGGAATCCTCATCTGAACTCTGAGGTTTTGTTTTCCGATCACATTGCCATTTTCTTGTCATGTACCCGACACGAGGTAGACACAGGGCATGTGGGTAGAACTCTAGTTTTCATGTAGTAAGTGTCTCCATGAGTCTTGAGGGCTGAGCTTTAGATCAGAAGAATTCTAATTTTGACTTTTCTTTTCCACAACCTACCTGCTGTGTGGTCTCCTTTGGGTGTTGAAAGAAAAACTCGTGTTTTCTTCTACTAGCCCACCAGCACCCCAGGAACACCTCTGCCCCCAGATGTGTGAGGTTTTCCAGACCCAACAATTCTCTGTGGAAACAAAATGTGTGTCGTACGTTTGACTCACTTTTGACACGAACCAGAGTTAGCGCAGACCCTAAAGCCATTAGTGAAGGTCTCAGGCCCCCAAGACTGTCCCCTGCTTCAGATGCGAATTACAAGCAGTGGGTTCCCTGAGTACGCCACTGTTTGGAGTATGTTTTTGTAGCCTTTATTCTTTTTTTAAAATTTAATTTAATTTAAATTTTTAAAATACATTTTTTATTGTTGATAGCATGACAGATATCTCCCATTTCCCCTTCTTTACCCACCTACTCCCAGCCCCTCCCCTCCCCCTAGGTCTTCACCACCCTCTTGCCCATGTCCATGGGCTATGCATAAAAGTGTGTAAGTTCTTTGGTTTAGCTCTTCTTGTCCGCCCACCCCACATTGAGATATGTCAGTCTGTTCTATGCCTCTATACTTTGGGTCCTATTTTGTTGGTCAATTCATTTTTTCCATTAGATTCCTCATGTAGCCTTTCTTCTTTATAGAGACAATTGTGTGTGCGTGTGTGTGAAGATTAATATATATTTAAGTAAGATCATGCTAATCATATTCCATAATTTACTTTATTCTTACCTAATATATCTGACATTTTCCCATAGCTCATTTTTGTTAATGGTTCCATAGAAATATATTTTATGTACGTATCATATTTATTTAATTACCACTTTATAAAGCTGTGGTACATTTACACAATGGAATACTACGTGGCTGTAAAAAAGAAGGAAATCTTACCCTTTTTGACAGCATGGATGGACCAGGAGAGTATGATCCTAAGCCAGTCAGAGAAAGACAAGTACCACATGATCTCACTAATACGTGGAGTCTAATGAACAAAATAAACTGATGAACAAAATGGATACATGGAATAGACTGGCTGGTGCCCGAGGGAGGGGCTAGGAGTGACTGGATAATGCGCAAAGGGATTAGCTAAAGAACATGTATGCATGGACATGGACAATAGTGTGGTGAAGGCCAAGGGAGGGGGCAGAGGAGGGTGGAGGTGGGCAAAGGGGCGGGAAAGGGGGACATCTGCAATAACGTCAACATTAAAAATCTTTAGTAAAAAATGTATTAAAGACTAAACATTGACCTAGGAAAAAGGATTTTCTTTTTTCTCTCTCCCTTCTTTCCCCTTCCTTACTTCTTTCTTTCCTTCCTTTTCTTTTTTCTTTCCTGTTCTTTTTCCTTCTTTTTCTTTTTGTTATTATAGTCTGAGTTCTGGCTCTGATGCTTGAGGCAATGCTTTTGTGATCTCTAGTTGGCAATTATCTGACATAGTAAGCACCATGCGTTTGGAAATGGAATCTAGTAAAGTATTTAACAAATTTTAAGAACTAACAAAATTATTAAAATAATAAAAACAAAAACAATAAGAAATGAAATAGACTAATACAAGGACTGAAAATATAATGGTAAATAAAAATAATTTATTATAAGTTCAAATTTTTTCCCCTGAGTATATATGTAGGTCTCTTTAAGCAAATGGCATTACAAATCTATAGGTTTCTGTAAAATAATTTATTTTGCTGGTTGGTTACCTTGAACTGCTGCTGGTCAGATTGTTGTTTTCTGATCTGTGATTCTATTTGCTGCCTCCTAGGTAGTGACATTTCCTTAGATCAGGAAAGTGAATCATTACCTTAAGGAGAGGGAGAAATAACTTTTTTACTCTGTCTAGAGTAAATGCCAGCCTTGTTTAGAATATTCAAGTACAAAAAATAAAAAATTTTATACCTATGACTGTTAAAAAAAAGTTAATTGTTCTGAGAATACTACTAAGGCACTGAATTAAAACATCCCTTGAGATGTGAATTACCTAAAATTTCATATCTTTAATATTCAAATGTTCATAGTTATTTTCTTAGAAATATTTTATAAATTGAAATTAGAGAGAGGAAGGGAGGGATGGGGGGGGGAGGGAGAGAGAGAGAGAGAGAAAGAAATATCCATGTGGGAGAGAAACATCTCTCACTCACCCCAACCAGGAATCAAACCCGCAACCTGGGTATGTGTCCTGACCGGGAATCGAACCCTCTGCCTTTTGGTGTATGTTCCAACCAACAGAGCCACACTGGCCAGGGAAAGAAATACTTTTAATAAGATGATTCAATCTTATTATTTTTTTCTCTGGAATACAGAGTTTTAAGCAGCAAATATGTAATACATCCTAGTGAAAATACTGTGATAACACCTAAGTTCAAAGGCACTTATCACTAGAAAAAAGGTTTATATACTTGGATGTTTTTACTTTTAAACATATTTTGTCTCATCACAATAATACTTGAACCACAATAAGGCATATTGAAGCATGGAAGGCCATCATCTATAATAATAAAAGGGTAATATGCTAATTAGACCGGACGTGCTTCCACACAACTTTCAGGACAAAGCCGGGGCTGCGAGGGAAGCCTGGGTCCCAGGTGCCTGCGGGCAGCTGGAGGGAAGCCTTGGTCCTAAGTGCCAGAGGGAAGCCGGTGCCGGCAGCCAGGGGAAGGAAGGCCTACTCTTGCACGAATTTCATGCATCGGGCCTCTAGTGTTATATAAAATTTGATACAAAAACTTAGGATCATGTTATAAATTAGAAAATCACGTCAAAAATGTAAAAGTCATATAAACTTGAAAGGTTAGAGCTTCAGGTACATAATACATTTTAAAATATAGTCCCCCAATTTTCCTATTGGTTGAAATAAAATTCCAGAAACCCTTTGTAAGGGCTTGTCCAGATGGCAGAAACATAATGTCGGCAGGCGATGCAGAAACTTCTCCGAAAAGAGCAGCTTGCTTAAGAGGCCCCTGTGCAGAAACGGCTGCGAGGCTCTGCTTTTTTAACATCTGAGCCCAGTGAGCCACCAGGAGCCCTACTTACTCCTCAATGTTCACACTTCCTTCAAAAGCGAATGGAAGCCCTGACCAGTTTGGCTCAGTGGATAGAGCGTCAGCCTGCAGACTGAAGGGTCCCAGGTTCGATTCCTGTCAAGGGCATGTACCTTGGTTGCAGGCACATCCCCAGTAGGGGGTGTGCAGGAGGCAGCTGATCGATGTTTCTCTCTCACCGATGTTTCTAACTCTCTATCCCTCTCCCTTCCTCTCTGTAAAAAATTAATAAAAATATATTTTTAAAAAGGCGAATGGAAAATGTCATTCATTGAAGCCTTGATTTTAGCAATAGTTTCACCACTTGTTGACAATTGGTGTATTGACACCATTGCTGACCACTTATCAGGGGTCCTCAAACTTTTTAAACAGGGGGCCAGTTCACTGTCCCTCAGACCGTTGGAGGGCCGGACTATAGTTAAAAAAAAACTATGAACAAATTCCTATGCACACTGCACATATCTTATTTTGAAGTAAAAAAACAAAACGGGAACAAATACAATATTTGTATTTACATGTGGCCCGCGGGCCATAGTTTGAGGACCCCTGATACCTCATGAGCTTCATCTTAAACTCCTGTAATTCATCATTAGAAATTGCATCTGCTTTGGCAATCACTGGTATCATGCTCACCTTGTTGTCAAGGCTCTTCATGGTTAAGAGATCAAGTGTCTTTAGAGAGCGGCCTGTTGGTGAGATGAGGCAGAGGCCCGTATGGGTCTGAGAAGAGTGGTAGTTGAAGAGATGATGCTTAATCTTCAGTTCTTCTTGGAGCGAGGCCTCAAAATGAGCATCTATGCAGTCACTGTTGGTTGGTAGGTCTCTTCTTTGTTTATTTGGTCACCAAGTCCAACTGTACTCACAATGGCCAATTGTAATCGAACATTACTTTATTGGAGTTCATATGCCTGAATTTTAGGTCTAACATGGGTAAAATTTGAGGATTCACATTCTTCAAAATTAGTAATAATGTATCAATCAGCATTGATTTTCCAATTCCAGTCTCCTCAACACAGAGATTATTAAAACAGAAGCCTTGCTGAATGGATCTATTGACCAGCTGATGAGGCAAACTCTGAAAAGCAACGTAGCCAGACATTGTTAAAAAACAAATATTTTCTATTTTTTTGCAGAAGCTGAGCAAAAGGAGAAAGAACTACTTTCTGCTTCAGACATTAATCAAATCCGTCAAGCCTTACCAGAAACTTCATCGGTACGTTGGTAAATGTTTGACCACCAACTCTGACCACAGCAAGAGAGAGAGAGAGAGATAGAGACACTGATTTCCAATTACTACTAGGATATCAACTGTATTGCAGAATTTGAAAAATCTAACACTAGCTCTCAGTAGCTGCTTGATCTGACACCAGGGCACTACTGTGTTGTGCTGTGCCATTATTCTTATCTGTGGGGTTCAATCAGGGCTTTCCTCATGGGCACACAGCCTGTGCAGTCACATGCAGCCCAGGCTTTTTTAATGCTTTTTTCACTGTCTTGAAATTATTTTTTTTAATATGTTAAAAAAAATTTTAATTTTAGAGAGAGAGGTAGAAGGATAGAGAGATGGAAACATTGAGAGAGAAAGAGAAACACTGATGAAAGAGAAACATCCATCCACTGCTTCCCGCAAGCCCCCTACTAGAAATTGAGCCTAAAACCTGGTCATGTGCCCTGACTGGGAACCTAACTGTGACTTCCTGGTTCATGGGTCAATGCTCAACTGCTGAGACACACCAGCCAGGTGAAATTCTTTGTTTTTTTAATCCTCACCTGAGGATATGTTTGCATTGATTTTGAGAGAGAGAGAGAGAGAGAGAGAGAGAGAGAGAGAGAGAGTGTTTGGTTGCCTCCAGTATGTGCCTAGACCTCAGATCTAACCCGCAACTTAGGTATGTGCCCTCACCGGGAATTGAACCTGTATTTATGGGTTGACTGCCAATGTTCCATCCAACTGAGCCACACTGGCCAGGGCTGTTTTGAAATTCTTAATAATGTATAGCTGTTCTTTCACACTAGGCCCCACAAATTATGTAGCCAGACCTCCCCAGAGGACAAGAATGGAGTTTCTGTGGTGCCCAGCAACGGGAGGGTGGGGAGAGGGGGAAACATGGGGGAATCTGCAATCTGTTCCTCACGACGTGAGCGAGACTGTTGGTAGACAGATGACGTTCTTCCCGGGGTTTTGTTTCTTTCCAGCAGACTCGGGCAGTTCTATTTTGCCAAACTCTGTAACTCTGTCGGCATCAGGGAAGTTAGCTTGGCCTTGGAAATTTTTGTTTTTGTTTGTAATTGTGGTAAAATACAAATATCATAAAATTTATCATCTTAACCATTTAAAAAAAATACCTTTTTATTGATTTCAGAGAGAAAGGAAGTGGGGGAGAGAGAGAGACATCAATGATGAGAGAGAATCACTGATTGGCTGCTTCTAGCACACCCCTCACTGGGAATCAAGCCTGCACACAGGGCATGTGCCCTAACTGGAATCAAACTGTGATCTCCCAGTTTGTGGATCAACGCTCAACCACTGAGCCACAGTGGCCAGGCATATCATCTTAACCATTTTTTAAATGTACAGTTCAGTACTGTTAAGTACATTCACATGGTTGTGTAACCAATCTCCTTCTCAAACTCTTTTTATTTTGTAAAACTTAAACTTTGTAGCCACTAAACAATAGCTTCTCATTTCCCACTCCCCCCAGCTCTTGGCAAACACCATTCTACTTTCCGTCTCTATGACCTTGACTACTCTAGGTACCTCATATACTAGTAAACAGAGTCATACAATATTTGCCTTTTTGTGACTGACTCATTTCGTTTCATGTATAATGTCCTCAACGTTCATCCATGTCAGAATTTTCTTCCTTTTAAAGGTTGAATAATCTTCCATTGTGTGGAGAGCCCACATTTCGTTTATCCGTGCATCCACTGATGGCTACTTGGGTTGCTTCCACCTTTTGGCTACTGTGAATGATGCTGCTATGATCGTAGTAAAAATATCTCCTCTAGATCCTGCTTTCAGTCCTTTTGGGTGTTTATCCAGAAGTGGAATTGCGGATCTTAGGGTCATTCTGTATTTCATCTTTTGAGGAACCACCATACTGTTTTCCACAGCAGCGGCATCCTTTGTACCAATCATACACAAAGGATCCAGTTTCCCCACGTCTTCGCCAGCACTTATTTTCCTGGTTTTTGATAGTAGCCATCCAAATGGGTGTAAGGTGGCATCTCATTGTGGTTTTGATTTTCATTGCTTCGCTCATGATTAGTGATGTTGGGCATCCTTCCGTGTGCTTGTTGGCCATTTGTATATCTTCTTTGGATAAATGGGTTGTTGTTGTTTGTGGAAGTTTTATTTTAAAAATTTTCCGTAGAGTTCCAGTCAAGATGATGGTGTAAGTAAACATGGTATTCAGAACCTCCCAGAACCACATCAAAATTACAACTAAGTTACAGAACAGCCATCATTCAGAATGCCTGAAATTAGCTGAACTGAAGTCCTGTAACTAAGGATATATAGAAGGAGCCACGTTGAGACTGGTAGGAAGGGTGGAGACATGGAACAGCCTGGTCCCACTCCCACGTGTGGCACTGAAAAATAGGGAGGAATATCTCAACTGTGGAGGTCCCCTCTGAAAATACAGGGGTCCCAGCCCAACACCAGGGCCCCCAGGCCAGGGTTCCAGTGCTGGGAAGACAAGTCCCCATCACTTCCAGCTGTGAAAACTAGTGGCTGAGTGAGATGAAGGGCTCCAGGAGTCCCAGGCATTGTGCATGAAGGCCCTACACACCGACTCACTCAGACTCCCTTGCTCTGAAAATTCTCGCCCCTGTGTCTTTGTGGACCTTCCCCTTTGGAAGCAGGGAGTTGATTCTCTTCTTGTCACTTGCCAGTGGCCTTTTCTATGGCTGGAGATTAGGCATCTGTCCTTTTCTGCATCATGTCACTTTTTGTTAACATTTACATTTCAGGTTCATTGTAAGGGATACAACTCAAGAACATCCATATGGAAGAGATCCATAGGGCAAGAGATGAGAAGTGGGAGTGGCAGGGAGCTTCCGTACCTTCTCAGGGCACACCCCCTCAATGTGTTTGCCAACCCAGCAAGTCTAGATTTTCAACTCTCCTCCTAACTCTGTGAATTTCCTGCACTTCCTATTTTATCAACATGAGGGGACTTGGCAAGATGAGCCCGCAAGGAGTAATGGTAGATGTTCCCAATGCACTTTTTATAACTTGGATCAGGATGGCAGAAAGAGATATATTTTCATATACCAAGTTATTCATTGTGACTTGGGAGAAGGTTTACAAATTAGTGGAGAATTCATTTCTTATCTCAATTCAGAGCAAACCGATGAATGCATGGACTATACCAGGCTTTTCTATGGGAGGGTGAAGAGGTGGCTTCCACTTGGAAAGCCTGACATAACAGCTTCCGGGGAATGCAAGCAACCCTTCAGGATTCGGACACCCTCTGTGAGGAGGGAGGGAACCCCCGGTGGCCCTGAGGTGCCAGGCTAGCAGTGACAGAGTGGGATGTTGAGTCTGAGGATTCTGCTATGGTGCTACCTGCAGAGGAAGAGAGGCCAGAGGGAGGGGCTCAGCAATGGTGTGTTTATTTCCTTGAATCCTTGCCCAGAAACCATAACCTCGGGGAAATATTTCAGACTCTGCCATTGGGAGTACCTGCTTGTGAACAAACCGGTTATTGGTTCCACACGCTCTACTTCCCTAGGAATCTTAACTGGGAGGTTATGTGATATGGTGTTGGTGAGAATTACCCATTATTGAGTACGTGTCATGGGCCAGGGCTTATCTCATTTAATTCTTCAATCACATTATCACTGAATGATGAGGAAACCGAGACCCAAGAGGTCTAGTACTTTGCTGAAGACCATGCGGCTAGAAAGGAATGGAGCTGGAGTTTGGCAGTCTGACCCCAGAGCTTGCCCTCCAAACACCTGGCTTCACTGTGTAGCTGCAGGAGCTCAGGCAATGGCTTCACTTCTTTGAAAAGTAAACATTTCTTTCAGTCTTGCAATTCTGCGGTTTCACAGTTAAAACATGGCTCCTTGGGACGTCACCTTCTCCAAGATGAGGAGAAACTCGCAGGTGCACCTCTTTGTATGACAGCAGCTTGGGTCCTTTTCAGTGCGTTTTCTGGTCTGGTGGGTACTAGACTTGCTCAGCGTGAGGTGAGCACCCAGGACAGACCCTTCATCTTAACCGTAGTTAATAACTGACTCAGAGGCTAGGGCGGAGCTCGCCAGCTTCTGCTGAAGTCTGGCTGGTGGGTGAAGAAAAGTTTCAAGAGACATTTTCCTGTTACTGTCCTGTGACAACTCATCCTTGGCTTCCTCTTTATGATGGATCCTTATTCAGAGGAACCATGGAGTCTGCAGAAACCCTGCAAAGCACTGCAATCCTCAGCCAATGCCAAAAGCCTGACTAAGTAATCCCAGGGCTATGGACTGATTTTTGTCTTTCCCAGATTGAGTCTCTGGGCCTTTTTTCTTTTAATTTTTAAAATTGATTTTATTTATTTTTATTTTATTGTTGACGGTATTACAGATGTCCCCCATTTCTCACCCTTTACCCCCTTCCTCCCAGCCCCTGCCCCACTGCAGGCCTTCTCCACACTATTGTCTGTGTCCATTGGTTGTGCACATATGCATGAGTTCTTTGGTTAATCTCTTCCCGTCTCCCCCTTTCTTCTCCTTCGTATCTGCTCAGTGACTCTACCCAAACAAGCTTCTACCGGAAACATTTGATCTGATTCATGTGGTATTGACTCTCAACCCACCTTGTGTAAGGATATCTAAGTGAGGAGATATATTTGAAGAAAATAAGTATTTCTCTTTCTTGGTGACCAAGTAATCCTGGTCTCTAGGGAGATGTTGGGACCATCTGCTTACAGTCTAACTTCTGGAACCAGCACAAAGGTCTGGACAGTTTCTTTGGGGCATCTCCAACTGGGGTCTCACCCTTAGTGGCTTTGAGGGCTCAGAGTTCTTTGTGTCTGTCTTGGTTCTTCTTCCTCTCTCTGTGATCATCTCTGTCCTTCCCACCTTTCTTTCTAACCTTCAGAAGTGTGCTGACACTTGGCTATGAGGGGACGCTATTGCCCGTTCAGTCACACATACTTTTTAAATTATTTCCAGAAAGGGAATTTCTTTTTTATTGACTGATGCCACTTCTTTTCCGTTTGGATTCAAGCTGTACCATGTTTTCAGGAGATCATTTTAGCCACACAGAGGCCCTGCTGAAGCCAACTCAGATAGTTTATAATCATAGGCTGTTTGTGATAGCCTTCAGAAATGATTGTATGTATTTTAAAATCCCCACTGGGATTGCTACCAAAGAGATTTCTCTGGTTTTGGAGGAAACAGATCACTCTGAATCCTACCATCTGAAAAAAAATTACCATTTGATATTTTTGTTGTCTTGTTAGGTCCTTACCTATGCTTTCTTCACTTTGCTAATCCAAAAAGAAAGATGCTTTTGCATAAACCCTGGGTTTTCCAAAGTTAAAAAACATACTCTGTTACTTGACACTGAGAACTGACATTTTGCAATTAATCCAGGTGAAGTCTGAATTTTAGCCAGGGCCTGGCCATTTATTAATTCCAGTCCAGGCCTAGGATCTTGAGAATTCTCTGCCTTTGGTACCAGATAAATGGAATGGTTGGTTAGAAACATTAAACTCTTAAAGTGAAGATTCTCTAATAAGTGGTTCCATCTCTTCTTCTTTCAAGGAGGAAACTGTGTACAGGATGGATCGTAAACATAGAGGCTACTGTGTTGTTATCAACAACCAGAACTTTACCTCACTGTCAAAAAGACAAGGGACTGATAAAGACGCTGGTAAGAAAGGCTGTAATAGAATATCGAATGGAAGCTGGGGATCTTAAAATCATTTTTCATTTTCATATTTTATTTCTGTAATTTTTAATCTTCCATTTAATGTAAGGATGATATTATAAACTAGAGGCCCGGCGCACAAAATTCATGCATGAGGGTGGGGTGAGGTGGGGAGGGTATGTCCCTCAGCTCAGTTTGCAACCTCTCCAATCTGGGACCCCTCAAGGGATGTCCGACTGTCCGGTGTGGGATCGGGCCTAAATGGGCAGTCAGACATCCCTCTCACAATTCAGGACTGCTGGCTCCCAACCGCTCACCTGCCTGCCTGCATGATTGCCTCTAACCGCTTCTGCCTGCCAGCCTGATCAGCCCCTCACCCAGGGGTGGGCAAACTTTTTGACTCGAGGGCCACAATGGGTTCTTCAACTGGACCGGAGGGCCGGAACAAAAGCATGGATGGAGTGTTTGTGTGAACTAATATAAATTCAAAGTAAACATCATTACATAAAAGGGTACGGTCTTTTTTTTTTTTTTTTTAGTTTTATTCTTTTCAAATGGGCTGGATCCGGCCTGCGGGCCGTAGTTTGCCCACGGCTGCCCTAACCACTCCTCTGATAGCCTGATTGACACCTAACTGCTCCCCTGTCAGCCCGATTGCCCCCAACTGCCCTCTCTTGCAGGCCTGGTTGCCCCTAACTGTCCTCCCCTGCTGTCCTAGTCACCTGCAACTGCCCCCCCTGCAGGCCTGGTCTTCACTAACTGCCCTCCATTGCCGACCCGGTCACCCCTAACTGCCCTCCCCTGCAGGCCTGGTCCCTACCAACAGCCCTCCCCTGCTGGCTGGTCCCCCCCAACTGCCCTCTCCCTACAGGCCTGGTCCCCCCCAACTGCCCTCCCCTGCTGGCCTGGTCCTCTCTTGCTGCCCTCCCATGCAGGCTTGATTGCCCCCAGCTGCCCTCCCCTCCTGGCCTGGTTGCCCCCAACTGCCCTCCCCTGCTGGCCTGGTCCCTCCCCAACTGCCCTCCCCTGCTGGCCTGATCACCCACAACTGCCCTCCCCTGCTGGCCATCTTGTGTCCACATGGGGGCAGCCATCTCTGTGTTGGAGCGATGGTCAATTTGCATATTACTCTTTTAGTAGATAGGATGTTTCAAAGCCTCCTAAATACCCCTAGTGTTTTAGTCTATCTAGGCTGCCGTATCAAACAACCGAGACTGGGTGGCTTATAACCAACCAATCTGTCTTTCTCATGGTTCTGAAGGCTGGGACGTCTAAGATCAAGGCTATGGGGTTTCAGTGTCTGGTGAGAGTCTGCTTCCTACATGGCTATCTTCTCACTGTAACCTCACTTGGGGTTTCTTTATGGGCTCAACCCTCATGGCCTAAGTACCTCTCAAAGGCCCCAGTTTCTAATGCCCATACCTTGAGGGTTAGGATTTCAACATGTGAATTTTGGGGAGACACAAACTTTTAGACCATAGCACCTAGAGTTTCAGCAACCTGCTTACAGAGTGAAAAGGGCCCCTGACCACATATGATTCCGTGATGTGGGGGCGAGCATGCTGGGTCAGTTTGAGAAAACCTGTGTTTGAGCTCTGGCTCCACCACTAACTGGGATTTGTGACCACGGGAGAGTCACAGAACCTCAACTCCTCACCCGTGAAGGAGAATGGACTCTGGCCTCTGCTCACTCGCAGGGCCATTGTGATAGCACTGTGGGTGCTATAAAAAGGCAGGTTAATTATAGTTTTGTTGTTATGAGAGTAAAACATAATCCAAAGTTTCAGGATATTTGCTGTGCAGTTTGTATAACTATTAGCATTGTTTGACCCCTTTTATTTCATTTCGCTCCATTTTGTTTCATCATTTATACCCCCCCTTCTTTTTTTTTTTTTTTTTTTTTTTAACAGAGTGCCTGAAGCATGTGTTCCAGTGGCTTGGGTTCAATGTAGATATGCGGGTTGATGTAACTAAAAAATGCCTGGATGAAGTTCTGCAAGAATATAAGAGTCATCCAGACCATGCCAACGGAGACTGCTTTGTGTTCTGTGTTCTGTCCCACGGGCAATTTGGAGCTGTCTACTCTTCAGACGAGGCCCTCATTCCCATCCGGGAGATCACGTCTCACTTCACGGCCCGGCAGTGCCCTGGTCTGGCTAATAAGCCCAAACTCTTTTTCATCCAGGCCTGTCAAGGAGAAGAGATACAACCTTCTGTGTCCGTTGAAGCAGATGCTGTAAAGCCCGAATCAGGAAAGTCTTCCCGTCAGGCCAATATTCCTGAGGAAGTAGATTTCCTTCTTGGCCTGGCCACGGTCCCCGGCTACGTATCTTTTCGTCACAAGACAGAAGGGAGCTGGTATATTCAATCTCTGTATAACTATTTGAAGAAATTGGTCCCAAGGTAAGAGTTTCACATTGTTCTGTCCACCTACCTGTTTATCCATCCATCTATTCACCTACCCATCCATCCATCCATCCATCCATCCATCCATCCATCCAACAAACCTGTATTGAGCACCAATATATAACTGGAAAGGAAGATATGGAATAAAAAAGAGACACAGCCTTGGCCCTCACACTGCTCACAATCTAGAGCAGTGAACCTTTTGAGCTCGGCGTTTCAGCATTTTGAAAAACCCTAACTTAACTCTGGTGCTGTGTCACATGTAGAAAATTTTTGATATTTGCAACCATAGTAAAACAAAGACTTATATTTTTGATATGTATTTTATATATGTAAATGCCATTTAACAAAGAAAATCAACCAAAAAAAAAATGAGTTCGCGTGTCATAGGTTCGCCATCACTGATCTAGAGGGACTGACACGTAGATGGCGAAGAGCATCCCTCTGTGGTAGACATATACTGTAAAGCACAGGTGTTATGGGCACACATAGAACTGGTACCTCACCCAGATTTGGAGGACCAGGGGAAACTTCTAACTGCGGTGAAAGACACGTTGAGCAGAGGGCACAGCATGGAGGCCTTTAATGTGTTCCTTCCTTTATTAATTTATCAGTCATGCATATTTAGTGAGTGCCTATGTGCTGCCTTTAGGCCATATGCTTGGTCTCCTGCCTTTGCTCTGACAACTGTCCTTCTGTCTCTGCCACATGCTCCTTACCTGGTTTCCTGGAAATGGGCCTTCACCAAGGTTCTGCCCTGGACCTCCCCTCCTCTCCTCTCCTCTCCTCTCCTCTCCTCTCCTCTCCTCTCCTCCCCTACCCTCCCCTCTCCTCCCCTCTCCTCCTCCTCTCTCTCTCTCTCTCTCTCTCTCTCTCTCTCTCTCTCTCTCGGTAGTTTTCACTCTCCCCGGAGGCCACTGGCATCTCCATAGAAATGTCTCCCAAATTGCCATCTCTGAGTTCTGCCATCTCTGAAGTTTAGCTTCATCCAATTTTATGTCCTCAGCGCCTGGCATAGTATCTGACATATTGTTGAGCTTGGTAACTATTTGCTGCACCAATGAATGAGTGACCAAGTCAACCTCATTCTGAAGGTCATTCTTACACATTTTCACAACCTGCCAGACGCCCTACCTTTGCGTTGCCCTCGGACCTCACATCCCATATGAACATCCTGAATTCATCTGCTCAGCCCACTCCGGGCACTCCTACTCCCGAGTGCCATCTCTGGAAATGGCCACAATGTTCTGGGAATTTAAAGATAGGGAATCCTCGAGTGACCTAAGCTTTTCTCTCTTTTTGCCAACCTCTCCATCCCCACCATAGCCATCAGAGACTGAAGTCCTATGGCTTCAGAGATGAGGCAATATTTTATTGAGGGATGCTACGTGCCTGCTAGAGCGGACTGAGCTAGAGGCGAGGGCAGTGATGGCGAACCTCTGAAACACGTGTCAAAGGTGACATGCGAACTCATTTTTTTGGTTGATTTTTCTTTGTTAAATGGCATTTAAATATACAAAAAATATAAAAAATATACATCTTTGTTTTACTATGGCTGCAAATATCAAAAATTTTCTATATGTGCCACAGCAGCAGAGTTTATGTTAGGAGTTTTTCAAAAAGGCTGACACGCTGAGGTCAAAAGTATAAGCATCACTGGTCTAGGAGATGGCTGTAAATTAGAGACAAAAAGCTCTTCTACAGGGGCCCCTCCCCCCCGGGGGGGGGGGGTAGGAGGGGGGCTGAGAGGCGCATGTGCGGGGCGGGGGGAGCGGGGGGGGCGGCGGAGCCAGCGACTACCACACCAGCCGCCCAGGACATCCATAAGGACCATGATTCGTGCACCAAGGAGGCAGCTGAATCCAACCATGAGCCCCAGTTTGAGCTCATAGTTTCCTTTCCTGAACAAGAAATGAAAGCCCAGGACGGAGGAAGATGAAGATGAACTTTTCAAAATGCGGGCAAAATGCAGGCAAAGCTGTTTCGACTCGCTTCAGAGAACCATCTCCCAGCCGCCGAGCATGGAAGGAAGGAGGCCTGGCGACGCCCAGCTCCCGAAGCAGAAGGAACATCCGCCTCCTCATGCGGAGGGACCGGACCTTGAAGACACGCGCCCACCCCTCTCTCCCCCATCGATGGGGCCGAACCAGAACCAGAACCGGCGCCGGGCACAGAACACCCAGGCCACTTGCGGATGAGCGCCCCACGCCCCACGCCATCCGCTTCCTCCATGCTGAGCCTGCACGGAAACCAAGACAAAGCTTGAAGAACGCAGGACAGAGAAAAGGGAGGAGGACTGGACAGAAACGATAGTGCCGAGAAAGTGGCCGGAAAGCCAGAAGCTCTTTCGGTGGAGGAGACCCGGGAGAAAGCCGAGGAGAAGCAATAAGTCCTCTGCCCTTTTCTGTTCCTTTTTCCTTTTTAAAAAACACATATTTTTACTTCAGAGAGGAAGAGAGAGAGAAAGATTAATGATGAGAGAGAATCACCGATTGGCTGCCCTCTGCACGCCCCACATTGGGGACTGAGCCCACAACCCGGGCATGTGCCTGACTGGGAATCGAACCATGACCTCCCAATCCGCAGGTCAACGCTCCACCACCGAACCACACCGACTGGGCTCCTTTTTCCTTTTAAAAAAAAATTGCGAAAATGTTCTGGATGGCAACCGGCAGGAAGGTAGGGAGGGAGAGAGTGTGAGAGCGCAAGGAAGTGATAGAGGAGTGTGTGGACGTGTGTGATGTGTGTGTATGAGCTAGGGACAGTTAGATTCTGCAGGTCTTCTAAGGGGCTGCTAAACTGGGCAGTCTTAGGCAGAGCCCTGCTCCCTGCGTGGACACTCCTGGGTGACCAGCACGGGCACAGTGATCATACCATCTTGGGAAACAGAGCTGCTTGAGACTAGGATCCTGGCCTCAGCACCACCCAGTCTGATCTCAGATGCATACCAGGACCCTGCAGCCACTGGGGACAGAGACCTGTGACCACAGCTACAGACCTGCAGACACCAAAAGTTCAGAAATCCCGGCGGCAGATCCGTGAGTAACAGAGCCCATCCCCCTCCCTGCAGGCAGCGCCATAGTAACTGATAGACCCACCCCTTGCCGGGGCCTCAGTGCCACAGGTACTTTAGCCTGGAAGTGCGTGAGCACCTTGGAACTGATCCCGTGTAGGGCGGGCTTCAGGAGCCCTGGGCTGGGAGCAATCTTGCGAACACTGGGAATTTGTTCCACGTAGCACGGGCCCAGGGACCCCGATTCTCTGGGCAGGAGGCAGCACCAAGCACCAGTGACTTGACTGTGTTTCTTATCACCTGCGCCTGAGATCCCTGATTCCTTGTGCATTCATACTAAGAGCCAGTGACTCCAATTCTTGGTGCAAGGGCACATAGGGACCCTGATTCTCAATACGAGGTCGCGTGAAGCAACAGAGACTCTGATACTGGATTCCTGGGGAACTCTGACTCCTGGCGCAGGCTAGGGGGCGCTGATTTTCAACATGCTCCAAGGGGGTCTCTGTTTCAGCACGGTGCAGCCAGGGTCCCTGATTCTAAGGGCGCACACGAGGCCACATTGAGTGCTGGCAACACTGACTCTGAGCAAGCCTGGTTCCCACCAACCCACAACAACAACACATCTTAGTGTCAGAGCTCTTCAGTGACACTAGGGTGGTGGGAGGCTCCCACTGCACACGGCCCAGGCCCACGCAACTCAACGTTTGAACCATTGGAAGATAATCAGAATGAAGAGACGACAGAACACCCAGGGGGAAGACAGTGAGGAGTCACCAAGAAAGGAAATTAATACAATTGAAGCATGCAACATGACAGAAAAAGAATTCAGAATAATGGTTGTACAATTCATTCACCAGATGGATGAGAAAATCAACAACCTATGCAAGAATCAGGAAGAAATGAAAAGTGATATAGCTACAATCAAAAACACCATGGAAAGTTTCAAGAGCAGACTAGAAGAAGCAGAGGACCGAATTAGTGTGTTAGAAGATAGGGCAGAGAAACAAGCTCAATCTGAACAGCAACTGGAGAAAAAAATTAAAAAGCAGGAGGAGAGCCTAAGGGAGCTTTGGGACAACATGAAACGAAGTAACATACGCATAATAGGGCTGCAAGAAGGACAAGAAGAGCAGCAAGGATTAGAAAATCTATTTGAAGAAATAATGACAGAAAACTTCCCAGATATGGGGAAGAAAAAAGTTACACAAGTACAGAGAGTCCCAAGCAAGATGAACCCCAAAAGACCCACACCAAGACACGTCATAATGACGATGGCAAATGTACAAGACAAAGAGAATCTTAAAGGCTGCAAGAGAGAAACAGAGAGTTGCCTACAAAGGATCCCCCATCAGATTATCAAATGATTTCTCAACAGAAACACATCAAGCTAGAAGGGAATGGAAGGAGGCATACAAAGTGTTGCAAAGCAAAGTTCTGAATCCAAGAATACTATATACAGCAAGACTATCAATCAAAATTGAAGGGGAAATCAGGAGCTTTGCAGACAAAAACAGGCTAAGGGAGTTTATCACTACCAAGCCAGCAATGCAAGAAATGCTAAAAGGAATGCTGTAAAAAGAAGAAATATAAAGGTAAGAAAGAACACAGGCACGAAAATAGAAATGACTCCAAGCACGTACCTTTCAATAATAACTTTAAATGTAAAAGGACTAAATGCTCCAATCAAAAGACATCGAGTGGCTGAATGGATAAAAAGACATGACCCATATATACGCTGTCTACAAGAGACCCACCTCAGAAAAAGGGACTCACACAGACTGAAAGTGAAGGGATGAAAAAATATCTTTCAGGCAAATGGAAATGAAAAAAAAGCTGGGGTAGCAATACTTATATCGGACAAAATAGAACCTCAAAGTGAAGGCCATAACAAGAGATAAGGAAGGCCACTTCATAATATTAAATGGATCAATACAACAAGAGTATATAACCCTTATAAACATATATGCACCCAATGCAGGAGCACCCAAATATATAAAAAACCTCCTGGAAAATAACAAGGGAGAGATCAACAACAACACAATCATAGTAGAAGACTTAAACACACCACTGACATCACTGGATAATCCTCTAGACAAAAAATCAGCAAAGAAACAGCAATCCTAAATGACTCACTAGATTAGATGGACTTAATTGACATCTTCAGAACATTTCACCCCAAAGCCACGGAATATACGTTCTTCTCAAGTGCACATGGGACATCTTCAAAAATAGACCACATATTGGGTCACAAGCAAAGTCTCCCCAGATACAAGAAGATTGAAACCATACCAAGCATCTTCTCAGATCACAAGGGCATAATATTAGAAATAAACCACAATAAAAACAATCCAAAAAACTCAAACACTTGGAAGCTGAAGAGCATGTTACTAAATAATGATTGGGTTACCAGTGAGATCAAAGTAGAAATTAAAAACACCCTGGAAACTAATGACAATAACAGTACAACAACCCAAAATCTATGGGACACAATGAAAGCAGTCCCGAGAGGGAAGTTTATAGCACTACAGGCCTACCTCAAAAAACAAGAAAAAATGATAGTAATTCATTTAACTCTACAACTCAAAGAATTAGAGAGCAACAAAAAAAGCCCAGAGTGAGCAGAAGAAAGGAGATAATAAAGATCAGAGCAGAAATAAATGACATAGAGACCAAAAAAACAATACAAAAGATCAATGAAAGCAAGAGCTTGTTCTTTGAAAGGATAAACAAGATTGGTGAGCCTCTAGCCAGGCTCACCAAGAAGCAAAGAGAGAGGACCCAAAAAAACAAAATCAGAAATGAAAGAGGTGAAATAACAACAGACCCCTCAGAAATTCAAAGAATTGTTAAAAAATACTATGGATAACTCTACTCTAACAAACTAGACAACCTGGAGGAAATGGACACATTTCTAAAAAAATACAATCTTCCAAAACTCAATCCAGAGGATTCTAAAAATCTCAACAGGCCAATAACAATGGAAGAAATTGAAGCAGTCATCAAAAACCTCCCAGCAAACAAAAGCCCAGGACCAGACGGCTTCACAGGGGAGTTTTACCAAACATTCAAGGAAGAACTAAAACCTATCCTCCTCAGACTATTCCAAAAAATGCAAGAAGAAGGAACACTTCCAAGCTCATTCTATGAAGCCAGCATCACCCTAATACCAAAACCAGAGAGAGACAACACAATGAAAGGGAATTATAGGCCAAGATCCCTCATGAACATAGATGCCAAAATACTCAACAAAATTCTCGCAAATCGGATCCAGCAATACATCAGAAAGATCATACACCATGACCAAGTAGGATTCATCCCAGGGATGCAAGGATGGTACAATATCCGCAAATCAATAAACGTGATACATCACATAAACAAATTGAAAGAAAAAAACCACATAGTCATATCAAATGATGCAGAAAAAGCTTTCGACAAAATTCAACACCCTTTCTTGATAAAAACTCTCAGCAAGGTAGGAATAGAAGGATCATACCTCAACATAATAAAAGCCATATATGACAGGCCCACAGCCAACATCATAATCAATGGGCAAAAACTAAAACCATTTCCCCTGAGAACAGGAACAAGACAGGGATGCCCCCTCTCACCACTCCTGTTCAACATAGTACTGGAAGTACTAGCCATTGCGATCAGACAAGAAGAAGAAATAAAAGGCATCCAAATTGTAAAAGAAGAAGTAAAACTGTCCTTATTTGCAGACGACATGATACTGTACATAGAAAACCCTAAAGACTCCATCAAAAAAATTTTAGAGTTAATAAATGAATTTGGCAATGTAGCAGGATACAAAATTAATGCCAAGAAATCTAAGGTATTTCTTTACACCAATAGTGAACTTACAAAAAAGGAGACTAAAAAAGCAATCCCATTTACCATCGCACCAAAAAAATTAAGATACCTAGGAATAAACTTAACTAAGGAGGTAAAAGACTTATATGCGAAAAACTACAGGACACTGAAAAAAGAGATAGAGGAAGACATAAACAGATGGAAGAACATACCGTGTTCATGGATTGGTAGAATCAACATCATCAAAACGTCCATACTACCCAAAGCAATCTATACATTCAACGCACTTCCCATCAAAATACCAACGGCATACTTCACAGATCTAGAACGAACTCTCCAAAAATTCATCTGGAATAAAAAAAGACCCCGAATAGCTGCAGCAATCCTGAGAAAGAAGAAAGTAGGTGGGATCTCAATACCAGATATCAAGATGTATTACAAAGCCACTGTTCTCAAAACTGCCTGGTACTGGCACAAGAACAGGCATATAGATCAAATGGAATAGAATAGAGAACCCAGAAATTGGCCCGAACCAATATGCTCAATTAATATTTGACAAAGGAGGAAAGAACATTCAATGGAGCCAAGATAGTCTCTTCAGTAAGTGGTGTTGGGAAAATAGGACAGATATATGCAGAAAATGAAACTAGACCACCAACTTACACCATATACAAAAATAAACTCAAAATGGATAGAGGACTTAAATGTACGACAGGACACCATAAAAATTCTAGAGGAATCCAAAGGCAACAAAATCTCAGACATATGCCGAAGCAATTTCTTCACTGATACAGCTCCTAGGGCAGTTGAAACTAAAGAGAAAATGAACAAATGGGACTACATCAAAATAAAAAGCTTCTGCACAGCAAAAGAAACCATCAACAAAACAACAAGAAAACCCACTGCGTGGGAAAACATATTTGCCAGTGTCATATCTGATAAGGGCCTAATCTCCAAAATTTATAGGGAACTCATACAACTTAACAAAAGGAAGATAAACAATCCAATCAAAAAATGGGCAAAGGACCTAAATAGACACCTTTCAAAAGAGGACATTCAGAAAGCCAAGAGACATATGAAAACATGCTCAAAGTCACTAGTCATCCGAGAGATGCAAATCAAAACAACAATGAGGTACCATCTCACACCTGTCAGAATGGCTATCATCAACAAATCAACAAACGACAAGTGCTGGAGAGGATGTGGAGAAAAAGGAACACTTGTGCACTGCTGGTGGGAATGCAGACTGGTGCAGCCACTGTGGAGAACAGTATGGAGTTTCCTCAAAAAACAAAAAATGGAACTCCCATTTGACCCAGTGATCCCACTTCTAGGAATATATCCCAAGAAACCAGAAACACCAATTAGAAAGGATATATGCACCCCTATGTTCATAGCAGCACAATTCCCCATAGCTAAGATCTGGAAACAGCCTAAGCCCCCATCAGCAGGTGAATGAATTAGAAAACTGTGGTACATCTACAAAATGGAATACTCTGCTGCAGTAAAAAAGAAGGAACTCTTGCCTTTTGCAACAGCTTGGATGGAACTGGAGAACATTATGCTAAGTGAAATGAGCCAGTCAGAGAAAGATAAATACCACATGATCTCACTCATTTGTGAAATATAGAGAACAACATAGACTGATGAACAGGGACAGATCCAAAGACAGAGAAACAGCGATCAGACTATTAACCCCCAGAGGGAAAGTAGGGGAGGGTGGGTGTAAGGAAGGGGAAGAGATCAACCAAAGGACTTGTATGCATGCATATAAGCATAACCAATGGACATGGACAACAGGGGGATGAGAGCATGAGTGTGGGGGTGGGAAGAGGGTTAATGGGGGGGGGGGGGGATGAGGGCACATTTGTAATTCCTTAACTAATAAAGAATTTAAAGATTAAAACAAAATTTGCCCTCCCCCTTCTTTTCGGTTTGTTTTTATTCTGCTTTTACAAGGGACTTTATATAAAGAACTGAATTCCAACATTCAGATGTTCTGGTTCTTTTGAAGTTTTTGCCCTATTGAAGTGACCAGAAAATTCGCTCCCATGTCATGAAAATGCACTGTGCTAACTTTCTTTTCCATCGTGGAAACACTTATTTATGATCATCAGACATAGTGAATAAACAACTCATTCGAAACCTTAAAAAAAACTCTTCTCCATGTAGCTTAGAGTCCAGTAAAAGGTAGACATATAATAAAAATTTGTAAGTAAATGAGAATTTAAATTAATAAGATAATTTCAGGAAGTGATACCTGCTATAAAGAAAGCAAAACAGGATCATGATATGGGGGGGAGGGGTGGCAAGGAGCTGCTTGAGAAGGCTTCCTGAGAGAGGTGATCCTGGGAGTGGCTGAATGCTGAGGAGTCAGCCACAGCGAGATTTCAGGAGAGAGAGAACAGCAGGGTGGAGGGACTAAGAATCAGGCAGGGCTTACATTCTATCTGAAAAATAACAATGATGCCCTAGCTGATTTGACTCAGTGGACAGAGCATCAGCCTGCAATCTGAAGGATCCCAGGTTCGATTCTGGTCAAGGGCACGTACCTTGGTTGCAGGCTCCTCCCTGGCTGGGGCCCTGGTTAGGGTGCATGCAGGAGCCAACCAATCGATGTGTTTCTCACACATCGATATTTCTCTGTCTTTCCCTCTCTTTTCCACTCTCTCTAAAAATCAATGGAAAAATATCCTCGGGTGAGGATTAAAAAAATAATAATGAAAACTAATGATGATGACGAGAAGTAGCAGTAATACTAATCAAACTAACAATGATGGTCAGTGGAATATTGTAGCCGGTGTTCTCAGTGCTTTACATAAATTACCTTATTTAATTCCCATGGCAATCCCTAAAATGAGTACTATAATGGTCTTCATTTTAGAACTGAGAAACGGAAGCATAGGAAAGTAAGTAACCTTAAGACTACGTGATCCGTGAGTGACAGAGCTATGATTCAAACTTGAGTCTGTCTGAAGAGCCTCTGTGTTGCTTCCGATGATGTGTATTGCCCGCACCGTGGGACATTCATGCTAGTAAATGCTGCACATCCTACAA
>NW_005872378.1:18069-21247 GCF_000147115.1 Myotis lucifugus | reverse complement strand
AAGTGTTTCAGATCAAGAAATTGTATCAACATTCATCTCTGTATCCCTCTCCAAACCAAGAATAGAGAGGACCTTATTAATAGCAGGCTCTCTTTCTCCACCTCTATCACCTGCCTGTCTATTCTTTCCATCTTTCTATTATCTATCTATCTATCTATCAGCTTGAAGGAAGAACATGGAAAATAATTATATGTAAAATTCCTTTGTGGACTAAGTACATGAAAATGCAAGCTGTAATGGTTATAATGTCCTTAAACACTGAATGTAGAATTGAAAATTTTATATGATTTAGAATTTCTTTTTTAATTTCAGAGCTATTTCTTTTTTTGTTTTGTTTTGTTAATCCTCACTCGAGGGCACTTTTCCATTGATTTTTAGGGAGAGTGGAAGAGAAAGGGAAAGACAGAGAGAAACACATCAATGGTTGTCTCTTGCATGAGCCCTGACTGGGGCCTGGGCCGGGGAGAAGCCTGCAACCAAAGTTCGTACCCTTGACTGGAATCGAACTCTGGACCCTTTAGTCCACAGGCTGACGCTCTATCCACTGAGCCAAACCAGCTAGGGCCAGAAATATTTCTTTTCTTTTTTTAAAAACATATTTTATTGATTTTTTACAGAGAGGAAGGGAGAGGGATAGAGAATTAGAAACATCGATGAGAGAGAAACATCGATCAGCTGCCTCCTGCACACTCGCCACTGGGTATGTGCCCGCAACTAAGGTACATGCCCTTGACCGGAATTGAACCTGGGATCCTTCAGTCCGCAGGCAGACGCTCTATCCGCTGAGCCAAACCGGTCAGGGTCAGAAATATTTCTTTATAGTTGGCAGGATTCCAGTTAGAATCTGGATCTGTTGGGCTAGGAAGGAGTCACATGATTTATGGTCTTATTTCTTTTTTGTTTTTTTATGGTCTTATTTCTAAGACCTGGTATGTGATTTCTGTCTCCTGATTGAAAATATGTTTTCTTCTCTGCCTGCAGACATGAAGATATCTTATCCATCCTCACTGCTGTCAATAATGATGTCAGTCAACGAGGTGAAACAGAGAAACAGATCCCTCAACCTTCTTACACACTACGTAAAAAAGTCATATTCCCTGTGCCCCTGCAAGAACTTCCAGAGAGAGTTTCCACTGACTCTTAGATTTGAAAGGAACCTTGTCTTCCAACTTCCCACCAAGCATAGGAATCAGTGACAGATGGAGAACTGGCCTTCATCTGTCATTCTAGCAATAAGAAATGTTCTACAGTGGGGTCTTGACTTACGAGTTTAATTCGTTCCGTGATGGAGCTCGTAACTCAAATTACTCGTATGTCAAATCAACAGTGAACGAGTAAGACACGTGATGCTGGGCTGATGTGGTGTTCACTGTGACGTTCGCTGTGCCAACTAGCGGTGGGGTATCTGAAGCTGGCTCGTAACCCGAATTTTAGCTCGCAACTCAAAGCAAAAAATCGGCCGAGAGATGGCTTGTTTCTCGAAAAACTCGTTAGTCGGGACACTCGTAAGTCAAGGCCCCACAGTATTTGGATTAAAATCTTGGCTTTTGCTCTGCACCCTGAGAAAAAAGCAATTGGCTTTGGTTTGTGTAGCTGTGAAGGAAAAGGTGGAACGAGGGACATTTTAAGGTTCCCTTTCGCTCTAGGAACCAATGTCCTTAGATTTCCCCTTCCTTGACCACTCCTTGTTATAAGGGACCTCTCCTGTGTCCCCTCCCATGGCCCTGCTTTGGACATTGACCAATGATGAGATCACAAGATCATGGTTTCCAGCCCTCCCTCTGCTCTTGCCTTCCCAAAGCTTTCCTTCTGCACAGCTCCTGAGGGGAACCTTTGGTTTACAGCCACGCCCGCCTCCTGCTTCCGTGTTCAGGAAGGTGTTGCTGCAGGAACTGGGCTGGCTCTAGGAAATGACAGCTGAGTGTACACGAGACACACACTCAGCTACTCCGCGAGCAGAAACTTTACAACCTGATGCTACTTCCCTGTCGCTCGGAACCTTGCAGAGGCTGGTGACAGAACACTCAACGCAGACCGAGGAAAGCAAAGGACTTATTGCCTCTGCCACTTGAACACGTGATGCATGGTGATGACTTCCGGGGAGGCCTGAGTCGGGACTCTGGGGTACAGGGTGTGTCTCCCGGCTGGGGCGTGGGGCGGTTGGGGGTTGGGGTGCCCTCAGGGTTGGCAGCTGCACTAACATGCTTGGCTCTTCCAGCCAAGGGAAGTGGAGAGGAGCAGCTTGGGGGACCCACGCTGTTCACAGGGACTGTTGCCCCTTCTATGCCAGAGAGGTGTCTGCCTGTGGAGAGCTACGCCTGTGGATAGGTGGCTCTGTATGGAAGCCTTGATGCTTCTAAAATTAAGGTTTTGAACATTTTTATGTATGTGAACTCTGTTTTCAATTTCAAGAGGAATTTCTCTTTTTTAATTCTTGGAAAGAGGGAGATGGAAAGTACTGCGGTTAAGATCTTCATTTATAGATGAGGAAGCTGCCATCCCAGGGGGCAGGGCAACGTGCTGCAGACTTCCAGCCGGCTATTGTTTACGTGATTCATTTCCCATGGAAGTGAGCTGAGCAGTCGTGGGACATAGCGGGGCTTTATGAATGGCCCCTTGGATATGCAGAGGCTCATGAAAGACGCGGGGGAATGAAGAACATTCTCAATGCTGTCTGATTTTATAGTCAAATTCATTGATGGTGAACTTTCTAGGAGAAATGGTCATGAGAACCTTGTTAATGTAGCTAGTAATCACATGGATTTGAATGTAACTTGGCAAAGGAACCCATATGTCAGGATGGTCTTCTAAAACTGTGGTTCATACATGTCAGAGGAACAGTTGGTGGTTACAGTCTTTGTTCAGTTGCATATGCACAGCTGTTGGCCACTTACCAGTCCTCCTCTACAAGGGAAGCATGGTGTGGCACAGAGCAGAGCAGAGAGTTGGGGATAGAAGCTTTGGGTTTGTGATGCCCTGTGACGCCCTTGCTCTAGGACACTAACTCAAGCTAGTTTTTTTGAGCCTTATCTATAAAGTAAAGAAAATATTATCTGTTGGGAGGATTAAGGAATATATATGTATATGTATATGTATATGTATATGTATATGTACACACACATACATACAGGGTGGGGTATGAGTAGGTTGACAATTGTAAATCTTTTGCCCCATCCTA
>NW_005872378.1:9752-14451 GCF_000147115.1 Myotis lucifugus | reverse complement strand
TATATATATAAACGCACATATATGTACATATGTATATATATATGTATATATGTATATGCATCTGTGTCTATATATATATATATATATATATATATATATATACACACACATACATACAGGGTGGGGTATTGTCGTAAATGTTTCCTCTCACGTCCCGCGTGGTTCAGGGTTCAATATCTGGAAGAGGAGCCGCACACAAATGAAATAGAAAAGACAAGAGATAATTTGGAAATATTGGGGGACCGGGCGGGTAAGTCCAACTCAAGAGGAAGGCCTTCCACCCGTGCTCAGTCTGCACCGACCTTTTATAGTCTGAGGTAAACAATGCAGTGGTTACCATAGTTACAGTTCTTGTGAGTTTCACCTGTTTTGATCATGTTTACACTCCCTGTACTTCCCTCAGCCCATTAGTTTCCCAGGTAAGATCTGGGGAGTGTTATAAGGTCAAGCCTAATTATGCTTAGAGGACTGAGCCCTCTAAGCTGGGACTTGTTTGTGACTTTGCCAGCAGGTCAGTCCGAGGCTCAACCCTATATCAGTTTCCCACATCTCACCCTTTTAAAAAAAATTATTATTAGCTACTATAATAAAAATAAAACTTAAACATCAAGAACAAAACTCTGGCTATTAAAGCAATGCCAATTCATAACCCAAAACATTTTAAAACTTAAACATAACATTTCAAGAACAAAGAATGTTTAAATCCCAATTTCAGTGTCCAACAGTTCTGAGTCCAAGTTTCAATGTCTGACAGTTCCTTATGTGTACATGTCAGCAATGATATTTCACTTGTGGATGGTGGACAAATAGTGGCAATGCAGGTCCGACTGTCTCTGGTTTGATCCTGGGCAACCTGCAGTGACGCACAGCTGCTGACTGCTAGCATGGCAAAGCGTTGTCAGCATCTTCCATCCCTGGATTGTTTTTCCTCTTGTCTTCATGGCTGGAGCATTCCTGAGAATTCCTCTTTGTTGCAGGAATCCACATGGTCTTGAAGCTGTTTTCTGAAAATATACAAACCTATTCTCGACTGAAGGTTAATAAAGGGTATTTTACTTGGGATCCTTTATATATTTGCCCAAATGATTTTCCTTTGGCTTATTTTGACACCATGTAAGTTTTTCATGGGTGTCTTGCTATTAGCACTACAAATGAAAAAAAATTTTCCAGATATAAATTAGTTACAGGATATTTTTCCTTACATGGTATTTTCCTACTATCCCCCCTTTTATGATTTAATTATTATGAGACTTTTGGAAAATTTTTATAATGCAGTCTAGATAACTTTAAATTTTTAAATTTTTTGCACAAAAATATGACTGCTTTAAGTTCATTGCATGTTAAGCAATCTTACCATGAAATGAAACTTTTGGTTAATACTACTTATTTCACTTAAACTCTTTACTGTCAAATTTAATACTCTAAGAAAAATCTTATTTTACACTGTAAATATTAATGGAAAGTATTACTTTGCATCCTTGAGGAGGCCCTGAGCATTCCTGGTGTTAGTCTGGATTTAGATATAGGGTAGCTGTTGTTAGCCAAGTCTCTGTTTTCTGGGTACCAATCTCAGCTGGGCCAAGTCTCTTTCTGTTATCTGGGTCCCGATCTGAGCTGGGCATGGGAAGGCAGCAGCCATGGGGGCAGGAGACCTCCCTCAGAAGGGGCGAGTGTTCAAGCCCCCGCACCATTGGGGGGGTGAGGATCTGTGCCCCACCTCTGTTGACCCCCAAGTTCTCTTCTGCTGGCCCCTCTGTGACTGTGCCTGTCTTAGGTCGTTCCTCCCTGAGGAATCTTACCCGTCTTTGACTAACCAGTCATCCTCCGGGGTCAAGCAGGGTGATGTGAGGTTCAGTTCTGTCTCCTTGGTAGCCTATGCCCCTGTGGCCTCCACGCCCAGCAACTGCCTTGGGATTCCATTGCCTGCTGGCAGGGCCCCGGCATTAATCTTGGGGAACCCAGGTTTCTTCTCCAGAGAGGGCCCAGCTCATGCCATTGAGCGAGAGACAGATCCATGGTACCAGCCACCACGAGGCTTCAACCTCAGCATGAACAGAGCTCAGGCAACAGCTGTGGGCAATTGGGTTATAAGAAGAGGGACCCTCTTGGAAAAAAGGGCAAGAGAGGTCAATACAGAATGCTCAAGTGCCTTCTCAGGGGGCTTCCACACAGTGGAAAGGATTAAATCCTTGCATGTCCTTCCAAACATTCAAAGAACCAAACATTCCTTAATATCTTTTATTTGGTAACTATAAATTTTTAACATTAAAGGGCTTACCTTTTTTGTTAAGTTTAAACAGAACATTATATTTGTATTAGTATTTTTTTTTAAATTCTTTATTGTTTAAAGTATTACATGTTTCCTTCCCTCCCCCACCTCCCGATTGACTTCTCCCAGTCTGCTCCCACCCCCCAGCACAGGAATAGAATCCATAAAAATGTTAAGAAAATTATATTCCTGTATATTCTGATAATACTTCCATTGTATCTATATGAAAGAGGCCTTTTCTACCCTCTTGTATACATTGTTTTTAAATAAAAATATTTTAGAATTCAGAAAAGTGTCAAGCTTTTGTAAGCATTTGTGTGTTAATTTTTGTGTAGACATGTGTTCAAGTCATTTGGGTATATACCAAGGAATTGCTGAATTGCATGATAAGCCTACGTTTATCTTTGGAAGAAAATGCAAGGCTGTATTCCCAAGTGGCTGTACTGTTGTTGCGGCGTTCTCATGGCTCTGAATCCTTGCCAACATTTGTTGGTGTTAGTGTTTTGGATTTTAGCCTTTTTAGTAGATGTGTAGTGGTATCATGTTTTAATTTTTGATTACCTAATGACCTTTTTACTATGTTGGTTGAGCGTCATCTTTCATGAATTTTATCCTCGGGAAGTAGTAGTACAATGGGATCTGTGACAGTAATCGTCATAGTCATGTGGTGGGAAGGGTCCATTTTTCCATGGGCTGTTACCTTTTTGGTTGTTGCTTTTCCTACCTTTGGGGAGAAAATTTCTAAAGTCCCCTTAAGAACTTTAAGAGCCAGAGAGAATATCTTATATGACTTTACCTAGGTTTCTTCAAATTTGAATATGGTCAGTTAAAATTATAGAACTATGTACTGAGTGCTATAAGAGCTCCTAGTTAAATTGAAGAAAGCTTATGTTGGAACTAGGGTCATTTGAAAGCTTCTGCTTCAGAAAGTAACCTTTAGTCTGTGGACTCCAGATAAAAGTAGGCATGAATAAAATGACGAAGAATACCCTGCTTATCCATCTCTGAGCCATAAGGTCATGTCACTAGAGCTAGATTTCAGAGAAATCAGGGTGAGTCCCCAAAAAAGCTCCCTCCAGTTCTGAAGGGCCGAGTGTTCTGGGCTATTTGTTTTTGACGTAACCACGTAGTAATTTTTATTTTTTAGCACTTCTAGAAAAGTCTAATGCCTGGAATAGAGGAGGCTGAAACTGGGAGAGGGCCTTGGAAGTGGAGGTGCTGCGTGTCTCCCTTTATATACATTGAGGGTGGGGGATTTGGACCAGAGCCTGGATGTTAAGAGAAGCCAACTACTGCTACCACCATCCTCTCCCAAGGAGGAACTAAAGAGAAACAGTCTAGTATTTCCCCATTGTCACCAGGACAGTCATCAACTCCATCCACTAAAAGAGGCTATAAAAGTTTTGATTGGCTCTTCGTGGGGACCCAGTCAGGAAAGAGATTGTGAGAAATGTCTATTCTTTCTACTACCATCAACTCGCCATCAGCATGATCTCAGTAATTATGTTCCAAATGGAAGGAAGGATGAAATGCTGAATACAAATCACATGCCACACAATCTCGCCTCTGTAACTTGGTTCAAGATTTTCCCTTGAGTACTAGGAGTACTAGGATAGCAGTTTAAGTTTAGCTCAGGTGTCTACATTCTACCTCTACCTTCCAGGCTTAGCTCAGATGCCTCCTCCTCCAAGGCATCCTCATCTGGATTCATCCCTTGCTCCTTGAGTCTCCTGCGGCAGTTAGGTGAAGCCCCACTGCAGTATCACCCTCCCCAATCATTACAGATATTATATTGTAAGTAGCAGTAACCTTGGGATCAAGAGCATGGGATTGGGAATCGGAGAGACCTAGGTGTGAATCCTGAATTCCCACCTCTTCCTAACTTTGGGATGATGACAAGGTACGTTGCCTCTCTGAACTTTGATTTCCTCATCTATTGAATGTAGATAATAGTGCTGACGTCAGACTGTTCATCAGAAAAGAAGGTGTCAAGAAATGTAGTAGTCATAGTTATTATGGAAGGAAGACACTATGTTTTATCCATGTTTTCTTTCTAAATATGCCCAATCTAGTTCTTTTTTTAAAATTAAATCTTTATTGCTCAGATTATTACAATGGTTCCTCTTTTTTCAGGCCATAACTCCCCTCCACCCAGTTCCCACCCCACCCTCCGCCCTCACCCCCACCCACTGTCCTCATCCATACGTGCACAATTATTGTCCAATCTCTTCCCGCACCCCCACACCCTCCCCCCCCCCCAGGAATAGTCAGTCCATTCCCTTTCTATGTCCCTGATTCTATTATAATCACCAGTTCATACTGCTCATCAGGTTATTTATTCACTTGATTTTTAGATTCAGTTGTTGATAGATGTGTATTTGTTGATTAAATAATTTGTATCTTTACCTTTTTCTTCTTCTTCCTCTTCTT
>NW_005872378.1:6549-9258 GCF_000147115.1 Myotis lucifugus | reverse complement strand
TTCCTTTCACCAGGTAGGGGAAGTTTTCTGTCATTATTTTTTTTCAAATAGGTTTTCAATATCTTGCTCTCTCTCTCTCTGGCACCCTATAATTCGGATGTTGGTACGCTTGAAGCTGTCCCAGAGGCTCCTTACACTATCTTCTTATTTTTGGATTCTTTTTTCATTTTGCTTTTCCGGTTGAGTGTTTTTTGCTTCTTCATATTTCAAATCTTTGACTTGATTCTTTCGATCCTCTGGTCTGCTATTGGGAGTCTGTATAATATTCTTTATTTCAGTCAGTGTATGCTTAATTTCTAGTGGTCCTTTATCACAACATCGAGGGTCTCACTAGATTTCTTGAGGATATCACTACATTTATCGGCGGTTTCTAGAAAATTCTTGAAAAACCTTATAACCGTGGTTTTGAACTCTATATACAGTAGTTTGCTTTCCATTTCTGTCCTTTGTGTCCTGTTTCTTTGTCTCGGCATTTTGGCTGCTTCCCTGTGTCGATAGAGTGGTTTTCTGTGCTAAGTGTCCCAATTATCTGAGGTAGACACTCTTGGTGCACCCCCTTGTGGGCTTTGTGCACAGTCTTGTTGTAGTTAAGTGTTGATTGTTGTAGGTAAAACTGGGAGGATTTGACCTCCAGGCCAATTGGCCGTGAGAATCAGCTGTGTCTATGGTGGGAGAACTTCTGTGCTGGAGACACCCTTCTGGGGCAAGACTTGCTTCAGTGGGGCTTTGGTGCTCACTGAGTCTGCCCCCTGAATGTGTCCCTTATAGATCTGAGGAGTTGTAATTGGATGGTCCCACTCTGACCACTGGGTACACTGGCTCTTGGATCCAAGGAGGTGCTAATCTAGCCTTTGCCTGAGGCTACCCAGCAGAAGCCAGCTGTAAAGCAATGCATGTTGCCCTGGGGCTTTGAGGCAGTTGCAGTTTGTTAAGTTATTTTCAGATTACAAAGGGCTGGGCCTTTCATATGCAAAAGCCTCCCTGCACAGCTTGGGCGGGGTCCCAGGTGATCAACAGGGCGGGCCGAGCAAGGGTATGCTTTTCTCTTTCCTTCTAGTTGTAGAAATTCCACTCAGCCAGCCTTCCTGTGGTTCTGGATGATGTCCGTTATGTCTTTTAGTTGTATTTTTGAAGTGGTTGTGCAAGGCAGCAATCTTCGGTGTTTACCTATGCCACCATCTTGGTTTCTCCCAATCTAGTTCTTTACAAATAAGAAGAGCTTGTTAAATATTTAAAATAATTGAAAAACCTACTGTGCTTTATGAACAGGATAAGAAGTGGTAGTTTCACCAAATTGCCTCCTGATATGGCCCAAGGAATAAAATATTTATGGTTGAATACCTGAATAAAAGACTAAGATTATGTGCTAAAATATACATAACATAAAATTCACCATTTTAACCAGTTTTTCATATTTTTCATTTTTCATATGCAAGAAGCATAGAGATATTTATTGTGCATGGAACCATATAGTCTCTAAACCTTCATCAAAACCAAGTTTTAGAAAGTTAAAAATCTTCATATTACTTTGTATTTAGGGACCTCATTATATCCATTTTCCCTATATTTTTCAAAATTTTAAATCCTTTTTTATTTTTCAATTACATTTGACATACAATTAGTTTCCAGTGTATACCCCAGTGATTAGACATTATATAACTTACTACATGACCATCCCAATATACCTTGCACCCTTCTGACACCATACATAGTTATTAGAATACTAGAGGCCCGGTGCACAAAAATTTGTGCACTCGGGGGGGTGGGGTGGAAGGGGGTCCCCCAGCCCGGCCTGTGCCCTCTCGCAGTCTGGGACCCCTCGGGAGATAACGACCTGCTGGCTTAGGCCTGCTCCCGGGTGGCAGAGGGCAGGCCCAATCCCTAAGTGCAGCCCCTGGTCAGGCTCAGAGCAGGGCCGATTGGGGAGTTGGGGCGCTGCCCCGTCATGCACAGAGCAGGGCGGATCGGGAGGTTTTGATGCCACCCCCTGTCATGCACAGAGCAGGGCTGATCAGGGTGTTGGGTGCTGCCCCCTGTCATTCACAGAGCAGGGCCAATCAGGGGGTTGGGGCACTGCCCTCTGTCACTCACAGAGCAGGGCCCATCAGGGGGGATGGGGCTCCGTACCCTGTCACACACAGAGCAGGGTCGATCAGGGAGTTGGGGAGCTCCCTCCTGTCACGCACAGAGCAGGGCCGATCAGGGGGTTGAGGAGCTCCCCCCTGTCACTCACAGAGTAGGGCCAGTAGGGGAGTTGGGGCACCGCCCCCTGTCACACACAGAGCAGGGCCGATCAGGGGGTTGGGGTGCTGCACCCTGTCACACTCAGGGCAGGGTCAATGGGGAGGTTATGGCTCTACTGTGTAACACACAGAGCAAGGCCCATGGAGGGGGGTTGGGGCGCCACCCTCTATCACCCACAGAGCAGGGCCGATCAGGGGGTTGGGGCGCCGCCACTGTCACACTCGGGGCAGGACCAATGGAGAGGTTATGGCTCTACCCTGTCACACACAGAGCAGGGCCCGTGGGGGGGGGGGGGGGAGGTTTGGGCGCCGCACCCCTGTCACACACAGAGAAGGGCCGATCAGGGAAACCAGGGAATTGGGAAGTCCCCCCCATTAAGGAAAAAAAAAGGGTTAAAAAGGGGGTTGGAAACCCTTTCCCGCCCCCAAAAAAAAGGGGGAAAAGGGGGGTGGGGGCCCCCCCCCC
>NW_005872378.1:0-6171 GCF_000147115.1 Myotis lucifugus | reverse complement strand
AGTCTGGGTGAGGGGCTGAGGGCTGTTTTCCAGCTGGCGAGTGATTGAAGCTTCTAACCGCTCCTTGTTTTCTTTTCTTTTTTTTTTTTTTATTCTGTGCCAGCTTTAGCTCTGAGGCCTCGCTGCTGAAAACATCGATACAATGTTGCGGTCTGGCTGGCTTTCAGTCAGCTGATTTCTGGGGTTTTGTTTAGCTTCTTATTTGCAACATAGTACATATTTGCTTAGAGTTGCAGCTGAGAGGCCAGCAAGTTAGGCGGGGAACGTTGGAGTCCGCAGTCACTGAAGCAAGCAAGCCCCCCTGCTCGCTTCAGTGCATGGCTGCCGGCCGCCATCTTGGTTGTCAGTTAATTTGCATATACTCACTGATTAGCCAATGAAAAGGGTAGCGGTCCTACACTAATTACCATGTTTCTCTTTTATTAGTGTAGATTATTCACTATACTCCCTACGCCATACTTTACATCCCATGACTATTCTGAAACAACCCTTCACCTTTTCATCCATCCCTCCAACCCTCGTCCCATCTGGCAACCCACCTGGATGTTCTCTGTATCTATGAATCTGCTTCTGTTCCTCTTGTTCATTTATTTTGTTTTGTTCAGTTATTGATAGGTACTTATTTATTGCTATTTTATTGTTCATATTTGGTCTCCTCCTCCTTTTCCTCCCCCTCCTCCTCCTCCTCCTCCTCCTCCATCTTCTCCTCCTCCTCTTCCTCCTGATTTTTGTGACTTTATTTCTTCCAAGTCAGAATATACTGAAGGAAACAAAGGGAGGACTGGGGTGGGGGCTCCAGGGTGGATTCTAGGCAGGCTTGGGCTTGAGAAGCTGCTGTGTGGGGTTACAACGCTGCCATGAAGACATCCAAGTGGCTTCCAGGAAGTGGCAGATGTGCTGACACATCTGGACAGAGCAGTCTGGCTGGCCACCTCTTACCAGGAACCCCCCGGTTGGGCTCAGGCTGCCTGTCGCTGTGTCCAATAACGAAAAGAGGGTTGAATCATATTAGGTGTTCATTGAGAAGGCCTGTCAACCAAGAAAACAGGGCACTTACAAGCATCAAATCCTGCCTTCCAGCAATATTCAGGAGACAGGATTATACAGGGGAATGGGCTGGGGTGAGGGATGAAGCTAAATGCAGGCATGGGGGTCCGCAGACATCAGCTATTGTAAATAGTCATCAGGTGATGAAATGATGTTGATGAGATGATATTTTGACTCCTGGTGGGTCGTCTGACCATGCTTATTGGTTCTGCTTGCTGGATTCACAGCTGAGTCACCTCCTCAATCGCTTTGCACAGGCCTTGAAAAGGAAACTTTAAGAAAAACTTAAACCCCTATTCACAAAAGTATATGTGTTATAAGATTTAAAATAATATGATTACTTTTCAGATTGATTCAGATGCTCTATCTATTAGATTATAAGTTCCCCTTATTATCCCCCCCTCTGATTAGGTAGATTGGTTGATATCTATCAACCTTGTACTAACTACAGTAGTAAATTTCTTTATGAAGAAGCTTTCTGTTTCAAAAGACCAAAAAAGAGCCAAAGAAATTCTGTATTAGTTTACCTTACATTTATTTATCTAATTAGATTTATTATTTAGTAGACCTATAGTTTGCTTTTATGATTTCTCTTTACAATTTTTCTGATTTTTCCAAATATTTTTACAACTTTAACTCACTTTCATTTCCTTAAAAAAATGTATCTCCATGTCTTATGCCTTCTATTAAGTATTCCTACTCTAATATCCTTTTTTCCTGTTATATCCCTTCTCACCTTTTTAACTTCCTCAATTCTAACTCTTCACAGACTCTCTGCAACTTACACAGAGCTCTGCAACGTACCTAGTCCCTTTCAGTTTGTCTACTTCACTTTCCTTTTCTTTCATCTCTATACTTTCTATTATACCCAAACTATACATTCTTTCTAATTAGTTAGAATTAAAGGTCAGTTCTACACAGGCTCCTCCATTGCCAGCTTCAGATCAGTTGGAGTGGTCAGAGGTACGTTTCAGGGTCCATCTCTCCTCCAGTTGGCCCATCATCCTTGCTCTGCTTATGTCTGTCTAATTGCCTACCACATCCTCCTCAAGGATCTTGGCTCTGAATTCTTTCAGGGAAAGGAGCCGTCGGATCTCTTCTGAAACTACTTCCTCCTGATGAGGGTTGAAGTCCTGTCAGAGCCAAGAGATCCTTGCTCCCTGTCAGAGGGACGATGAGGCCTGGCCACAGAAGGAGATGGCAATGATGCCTAGAGGTGGTATTCCCTAGGTGTGATTAGGGCTTATAACCTGGTGTAGACAAGCTGTGTTATAAAATTTAGTTTTATTGGGCAAAAGTTAGAACAGTAAGAATTATGACAAATGGTCTGGTGGAAGAAAAAAACATTTTAGTTCTAATAATTTCCTGTTGAAATAAATTTTCTCCCTAAAATCACTCTCATTTTTATTAAAGAGCCAAATTAAGACCAATTTATTTACTGTATTACATTTAGCTACAATTTGGCCTGATGGTTTGCATGAGCACAACAAGAATAACAGTTGATCACACAGACTATTTTAAAAAAATATTCTTTACTGGAATCTCATGAGAAAGTTTACTCCCAGGGCAAAGAAACCAAGCCACACAGTTGCTATCAGGTTTCGCCTGCAGTACCTACAGAATTGGGGTGCATTCCTTGAGTTTAGGTCCCTACAGGTGTCTTAAGGTTTCTTTCATGCCACCTCTCAGGAAAGCAACTTTCGTTCTTCCCCTGGAAAGACTGTCACGAACTACGTGACCAAGCAAGGTACCAGGCCGTTGATCCAAGGGGCTTATCGGCTTCAGAGTCAGTCTTCATTCCTTAGAGAAGCGGTTCTCAACCTGTGGGTCGAAACCCCTTTGGTGGTCGAACGACCCTTTCACAGGTGTCGCCTAAGACCATCCTGCATATCAGATATTTACATGACGATTCATAACAGTCGCAACATGACAGTTATGAAGTAGCAACGAAAATCATTTTATGGTTGGGTCACAACATGAGGAACTGTATTTAAAGGACCAGAAGGTTGAGAACCACTGCCTTAGAGCTTTCTAATGACATGTAGAGTTCTGGCATGTGTCTCTCAGAGATGACATTCCAGTTAAGTTTTGGTTAATAAAACCACAATTGGAAACTGGCTTACATCCTGTTATGAAGAAATCAGATGCTTTTCGGATTTATGCAAACAAACACATTGCCATGAGAACAATAATACTCATTGAGAGTTTCTAGTTTCTGGAGGAATCAGATATGGAGAAAAATGTAAATGCTGTAATACTGCCTATCAAGGTACAATTCACCAAACTGCTTTTTGTTTGTTTGTTTGTTATATTTTATTGATTTTTTACAGAGAGGAAGGAAGAGGGATAGAGAGTTAGAAACATCGATGAGGGAGAAACATCGATCAGCTGCCTCCTGCACACCTCCTACTGGGGATGTGCCCGCAACCAAGGTACATGCTTTTGACCGGAATCGAACCTGGGACCTTTTCAGTCCACAGGCCAATGCTCTATCCACTGATCCAAACTGGTTAGGGCCCAAACTGCTTTAAGAAAAGAAACAAGTTCCCTTATGCCTGGAAAACAAGAAGGTTAAAAATCAGCAATATTTTTAACAAAAGTTATTAAAACTATACAATTATTTTTAGCTCATTCAGTTCTATAATTACATTCTGTTTCTCCTGATTTTTCTTGCCAGTATTTCTATACATGCAGATACTCTATAGAGTTCTAGTCATTTTTATCCAATTCAAGGGGATGATATGAAAGTTTATTCTCAGTGATATGTAGCTTAAAATAAATCAGAGTCCTTTCTATGCATCCCTCAGAAGATGTAACAGTTTTCCAAATGCACCATAACAAAACAGTGACTGTCTCCAAATGGCAAGAAATTTAAAATTATATGGTTATTGATTTGATTATAATGCAAATGGCATGGAATCTTGTCCTGCAACACACAATATTCTAAGCATATCAGAATTTATTTAATACGCATATATAAGTAAAATATAATTATTATTTCCTTATTTGACAGGGCTTCCCATATACCTTATGGATAAAGTTTTCCTTCATAAGCAGAGAAAGCAAATCCTTGAGGCATTCCAGGGCCCATTGGAATGACCTAAAGCTAATTCTAGGTCAAGGAAAAGTTTCTTAAAATTCAAACCCTGGGAAGGTAGTCAAATACATTAGACTAAAAGATTATATATTATTATTAAGCAGTGTTAAATAATTTATTATTAAACACCACATAAGGTAGTAAAACTTCAATTTTTATGATTAAGAAGATGGGCTTTTAACTGGCCAGCTTGGCTCAGTGGATGGAGTGTCAGCCTGCGGACTGAAGGGTCCCAGGTTCGATTCTGGCCAAGGGCACATGCCCGGCTTGTGGGCTCCATCCCCAGTGTGGGGCATGCAGGAGGCAGCCAATCCATGATTCTCTCTCATCATGGATGTTTCTATCTCTCTCTCCTTCTCCCTTCCTCTCTGAAATCAATAAAGAAATATATCAAAAAAAAAGAAGATGGGCTTTTAAGTAATCGAGTTCCTGATTAACATAACATAACCATTTTAATAATATATATAAAACCTTAGCTTCCTAGGCAAATACAGGAACAACGCCCCCCCCCCCCCCAACCCCCTCAGGAATGCAGCTACATGCAGGCCTGGGGTTCCGAAGATGTCAGTTATTGTAATTAATCATCAGGCAATGAGATGCTGTTGATGAGTTGATTTCAGAAATAGGCTTAATTTCCTCATGGAAGATATACTCACATTCTTAAGAAGTATAACAGAGATAACATAACCTGAAAACTCTTAGGAGGCTGCAAAAAAGGTGGGTGTGTATGTGGGGAGATAGAAGGCCCCGGGGTTTGTTCCTAGGACTGTAGCAACTCCTGGGCCTCCAACAGCTTTAGTGTCAAATACCATTTTTTTCCTTTACAAGGAGAGTGCCCCCTCACCCCGTTGCTGCCGCTTCTGCAGCCTATTCAAGGGCACTTCTTTAGCTCCAGCCCTCCAGGATAAGTACTTGGGGAGTTTAAATGACTATTTCCCACATTTTTGTTTCTCAGTAGAATCCTTACATTACAGACAGACAGACAAGAACTCTCACTAGAGACCAAACAACAAAGAGACACAAACAACAATCAACAGAGACACTCTTATATACGATATTTACAGGCACACATAACCACAGACAAGGCTTAGTGAATCAGAGTCCTTTCCATGGATCTTTCAGAAGATGTCGTACTGTGCCCGGAACTTACAGCCAGAATGTGGCCCAGAGGGCTGTCAGCTGGGGTTGCTAGTGAACACCCACAAACAGAAACAGAAACAAACAGAAGGTACCTTAAATAGGCCACTCTTACAGCGCTGGAGACTCAACCAATGGCGAAGGTGACTGGCAAAGTTCGTAAGCACTTAAGGAAAGTCCTCGAGTTAAATAACTAGGCAGCTGGGAGGGAGTTTCCCCAGGTGTCTGTAAGAAGTTTCCCAAGTGCAGGCATCCACCCTGAGTCCTTTGTCAAATCCCGAAGCGTCTTACCTTAGAGCTCAGAGAGGGTGTCCCAGGGGAGTCACCAAAATATGTTACCAGGAAACCCCCGGTTGGGCTCAGGCTGCCTGTTGCTGTGTCCAATAATGAAGGCAGGGTTGGATCATTTTAGGCTTTTATTGAGAAGGCTAGCCAACCAAGAAGGGCGCTTACAAGCATCAAATCCTGCCTTCTGGCAAGGTGCAGGGGACAGCATTATGAAGGGGAAGAGGCTAGGGTGCTACGTGCAGCCCTGGGGGTCCGCAGCTGTCAGCTATTATAATTAGTCATCAGGCTATGAGATGATGTTAAGGAGATAATGTTTTGACTCCTGGTGGTTTGATCTGAACCTGCTTATCATTTCTGCTTGCTGGATTCACAGCTGAGTCACCTCCTCAATTGCTTTGCACAGGCCTCGAAAAAGAAACTTAACACCCTTTTTATAATTTAGAAAATTAACCCCCTATTCACATAAGTATATGTGTTCTAAGATTTAAAATAATATGATTACTTTTCAGATTAATTCAGGTGCTCTATCTATCCTATATAATAAAAGCCTAATGTGCAAATCCACGAATGGCAGAATGACGGGGTGGAATGACTGGTCGCTA
>NW_005872377.1:59850-67444 GCF_000147115.1 Myotis lucifugus | reverse complement strand
TAGGAGGGTGAAGGGGGCACATCTCCATGGCTATTTGTTAGGACTTCCTCCCACAGAACCTCCCATGCTTGGTTTTTTGGCCTCAGTGAAAGGCCATGGAATTGTGACAAAACCCTGGAGATGTGGGGCGAGGGAGCTAGGAATCTGAGGTTGTCCTCCTGGTGTAATCGTAGACTCCAAGTTAGAAATTAAGTTTAGTTATAGAAAATTAAAATAATATTCTTTTTTCCATACATAAATTTACATATCGTCTAAGCTTCAGCATTTTTTAAAGGTTATCATTAAAGTGGAAACTTAAAACTTAAAAATTGTCCTAGTGATCTCAATGAACCCCTTTCTGGAATCCAATTTGAGATACACTATACTATGCTAAACTTTGTGTTGTAAAATTCTAAAAGCTGGTTTCTTGTGTGCATGAATAAAAGTTGTGATTAAAAGTTACACTCTGGGAGGTAGCAAAACATAGTGGTAAGAATGAAGCATCTGAATTCCAAATCCAGCTTTGCCACTTAACAGATAAATGACTTTCAGTAAGTTGCTTAATCTCTGTGCCTCAGTTTCCTCATCTGTAAAAGTACACAAAACTTTTGAGGGTTAAATAAGATGTGTAAATAACTTAGAAAGGTGCAAGTTCTCAATAAGTTAGTAGCAGTAGTATGCTATCCCTAGTCACTCCAGCATTCATTTATTTCACTAACGTTTACTTATCACAAACCTGCCATGCACATCAGGGGCACTCATGCAAAGATGAATAAAGCATTTATCTGCTTTCAAGTAGATGGCTAGCTGTTCACCAAAAAATCCATTTCTTCTTTTTCTTGGGCACAGAGGGAGACGATGTTTCTTGCACCCTTATAGGTAGGCATAGACTGTAACTATGCCCATGATTTTTCTAGCCAGTGATTTGTGAATAGTATTTTACATGTCACTTTTGAGCCAGGGTTTTTAAGAGGCAGTTGTGCCCTCTTTATACTTCTCCCCCTTCCAGTGTTTTGATGCAGAAGAGGACAAGGCCCTAGGAAATGACACAGCCACAAAACAGAAGGAGTCTGGGTTCCTTTCTTGCTTTGTGGAAGAGAGCCTCACACTGAATTATAGGTTTTGGAAAGACATAAATTTCCATGGGCTTTCAGCAAGTGTGTACTTTTTTGAGGGCTGTTTACTATGAGCTCCCTCTGCTTATTCAAATTAATTTATTCTCGTATAACTATAACCGTATTTCAAAGAGGGCAGTTTTGGGGTGGATAATGCCTGAAACCAAAAGAAGGCGATACTTCTGAAGTTGCTGTATGTAGATTCAAGTGCCTACATTGATAATATTTGCTATCGGGACTTTATTTTACATTTTAAAATAATATTTCAACTCTGACAAAAATTATCCTTTTGGCATTTTTTTGAGAAATAAATGCTTACCATGTGAGCTTTTAGAAAAAAGGAAGGGAAATTAGTCACTCAGTACATCCAAGCATCCAGCAGTTTCTAAATCCCTGAAAAAGATCAACACAAGGCAGACCTCTTGCAGATTTCTTAAGTTTTCTGTTCTCCTAGGCATGCCAATCAGAGGGCTGGAACACAATTTGGGAGCCAGGATTGGCTTAAACCAAATTGTGGTTTTTTCATTTTTCTCTAGCAATGGCATCCAAGCTGGTAATAATAGCCGCAGCCTAAAGTATGCCCCCAGAAGTGGGCAGAGTGGGGTCTGGCACACAGATATTTTTCTGATCCGCTCTGCAGAGGGTGTCATGTTCTGGCCTGTTGCTACAGTAGTAGTGACCACCCACTGGGCATGCATGCCCCTCTGGTTTGGCAGGGAGAGTTGTCAAGGAAAAACACAGACTTAAGTGCCAAAGATCCTCACTCATATCACATCTTTGCCCTGAACTTACTGCAGCAGGAAAGTTAACCAGCCACCTACCATCCATTTTCCAGCACAGTGGATGAGAAAGATTACGGAATCTTGGTGCTGGCTGGAAACGGACAGCTGCCATATTATAGCCCCTCTCAGAGTGACCGTGACAGAATTGAGAGTAATTATTTCAGTGGACAGAGATGCAAACAGTGTAATTGGTGGCTCACTTTATAAAGAGGGAAAAGTGGCCGGAGATAGAGATGGATATGAATTCTGGGACAAGGGTGAATGGCTTGGCTGCTTGGTAAGGGCTCACAAGGAACCAGATTGGAAGGTCTGTGATAAGGTAACCTGGGGAAGCGGCATGATGATGAACTTGTGGTTGTGGGCACAAAGTTTGTGTATCTTATATCAATGCCCACCAGAGAACTCCCACTGCAAAGGAAGCGCTCAACAATGAGGTAGACAAGATGTCAAATCTTGTGGATGGGGACAGCTAATGATGAGCCTTGAGGAAACCAGACCACCCACTTGGTGGCAGAGTGATTTCAATTTCAGTTTGTCTTCACCAAAATTGATACCTGCCTGACCACATATCTATTAGTACCCACCATCCACAGGCTCACAGAATTCCTGACCTATTGAAGTGGCATCCTGCACAGCATTGTGGCAGTGGGCACGTGAACACAAGAGCCACTGGTCTCACCAGATATTGGATCACCCAGGAGTAGCTAGTCTAAAGGGACAGTGGAAAGACTATTGAAGGCTCAGCTAGGGTGCGAGCCTTGGGGCAATGGCCTTTAGTGTTAGGGTGCTGTCCTCCAGTGTGCAGTATATGCACGGAGGCAGTGGCTATGCTGCTATGTCCCCAATACAGGAACCAAGGGGTAGAAGTTGGTGTGGATCCTCTCACAATCACTGCTTCTCAAGCTTGCAGCTCTAGGCTCTGTCATATTAAAGGTCCTGGTTCCTATGAGGAAAACACCAGGCAGTCATTGAACTTGAAGCTGTGACTATTGCCAGGTCATTTTAGGCTTTTCATGTCAGTGAGAGAACTACATTAGTGGACAAAATTGACCATAATGACCACAAGGAGTAGGGTTGCTCTACATAATGAAAGCATGGAGGAGTGGACTGGAGCCTAGAGGACTCACTTGGGCATCTCCTGGTGTCTCTTGATGCTTCCATGCCAGGGATAATGGTAAATGGGCCCCTTCAACAGCCATGGCTTGATAAGGCCAAGATAGCTAAGGACTCAGGGCTGAGGTCTGGGTCAGCCCATTAGGCAGGCAGCCTCAGCTGCCTGGAGTACTGGCCAAGGGTGAGTGAAATCTAGAATGGGTGGTGCAGGAGGGAAATGAAACCTTTATCTTGGGAACTGCTTTCCAAGGAACTCGAGAAAGATCCCCAGCACCTGGCACAGGATCTGGAACCTAGTAGGGAGGCCCTATGTGGTTGACTATAGGAGTCGTAAGGGTGCTCGAGCTGTTTGAGAAGGGCTTAGGACTCTCAGGGGAAAGTCTGTATGTTAACACGTGGCACTCCCAGCCCCTGTTTCAGCAAAGTTCACTAACTGTCCCTCACACAGAACCAGGTCTCATGGTAAAGGCACACACACAGCTTTGGACGTGCACCAAACCACCTCGCTGCTTGCCTCCCCAAGCCACTGTGTCACCAGCAGGAACTCATTATTCCCTCAGAGTGAGAGCGACAGAGAGAAATATAATCGCTTAAGGCTTAACCATTTTCTTTCCCCAAAATAAAAAAGCCAAATCACACATGGCTACAATTTGGATGCTGTGTGACTTTCACACTTTACTGGTCCACACATAAGTCAGTTGAATGTTTTTGCAAGTGACTGACTGAATTTAGTTTTTAAATTATCCAATGTACCTCACCCCGGTAAATTACCAAAATAAACAGCAAGGGTAATATAATTACAGCGTTGACAGTGGTCTAAGGCTCAGGTAGGGGGAAAAAAGGCTTTTCTTCCACCCTTTCTTTTTTTAAAATATTTTTAAAAATTGATTTTTAGAGAGGAGGGGAGAGAAAGACATCAATGTGAGAGAGGAACATCAGTCAGTTGCCTCCCAAACATGCCCTGACCAGGGATGGTACCCGCCATGTTTTTTAATTCTCACTCGAGGATATTTTTCCACTGAATTTTAGAGAGAGTGGAAAGGAGGGGGAGAGACAGAGAAAGAGAAACATCGATGTGAGAGAGACACATCAGAGAGACACATTGCTTGGTTGCCTCCTGCATGTGCCCCAACCAGGGCTGGGGATTGGGCCTGCAACCGAGGTACCCTTGACTAGAATCGAACCCAGGACCCTTCAGTCTGAGGGATGAAGCTCTATCCATTGAGCAGAACTGGCTAGGGCAAACCTGTCACCTTTTAATGTACAAGACTGAGCCCTACTAACCAGGGCTTGTCTGTCCCTTCTTTTCTCTCTTCTGGGATCAGCTGGTGGGAGATGAATTCTCCGACATAGGAGTTATCTTCTTCAAATGTAATCACAGGCATGGATGGGCCCAGAACAGAATTGGGTTTTTGTTTTGTGTGGTGTTTTTGTTTGTTTGGTTGGTTTTTTGCCTTGTGCCTAATCGCGTGAAGTAGAGACTTTTCATATAGGGTCAGAAATCTATCAATCTTTCTCTCTGGTTCCATCTTTTTTTGCTTTCTCTTAGCTTTGACATTTTGACAGTCTGGCTCAGTGACTTTCAACTCTTAAGTCTCCAGCCCATTCTTGTGTGCTAGAACTTTTGTGACATACTTGAAGAGATTGAAATACTCAAAACAACAGTTAAAAAAAAGCAAACAATAAATTATCATGTGATCACTGCTAAAGTTTAACACTTTTTTGTGGTGTCTAAGAAAGCATGCATGGTAATTGCCTCATTCACCCAACAGCTTTTCATGCCAATGTTTTGTTTGAGAAGACCTTATCACTGCCCTGGCCTTTCACTTACATGTTTAAATTAGCATAAAAGTTATCTTTATTGACCCAATAGAAGTAGACATTTTACTCCCTTACAGTAAGTTTCACATAGCTTTACATTATTATTACAACCTTCTCACCTCTGTTTCATCTTTTGAACATTTCTGTAACTGTAAGTATTCTAGTTGTGCCAAATATGAAATTTACTAGGGGCCCAGTGTACGAATTTGTGCACCTTGAAAGGAACTGTGGTCCGTGAGGCTGCAGTGGGCACAGGGGAGGTCTCGGCCCATCCTCTGCACCCCCACCCGGCCCCTCCTGCCGCAGCCCCTGGTCTCGTCTACTGAGAGCCCGGCTCCCGCCATGAAGCGATTGGGGCTGGCGCTGTCATTGGGTGCAAGCGGTGGCTGCTGCTCCAGTCGCCCCTCAGGAGCAGGAGGAGGTGGGGAAGCCCAGAGGGGCGATCAGGGGCGACCAGCTGATGGTGCCGAGCGATGGGGGCCAGCGCCAGGCACCGGCAGCGGGTGCGAGCAGTGGCTCTGGGAGTGGGTGTGAGCGGGGCTGGTGCCAGCAGCAAGTGTGAGTGCCAGGTGGGACCGTGGCGCGTGGGAGCAAATAATTTTCAGTAACCACCAGAGGCTCACCCTGATGACAGCGACCAGTGCCCCGCCTTGCTCTGGCGCCCTCGCTCACCTGCTCCACCATCCAGCTGCGGCCGATGCCCGCCATGTTCCGCACTCTGCCGCCTGCTGCTGATGCCCGCTATGTTCCGCACGTGCCCCCTGGTGGTCAGCACATGTCATAGCGACCAGTTGTTTGGTTGTTCTGCCATTCGGTCTATTTGCATATTAACCTTTTATTATATAGGATTTATAACTTGATCAATATTTGGTGGCTTGTTAGTGATGGGTTTATAAGATGCCACAGTCTTCTATGTTAACTACCATGGATATATCCAGTGGTGATGATTTCTGTGAAGAAAACATAAGAGATACAGGTCATGTCTGTTAAGATAAAATTATCCAAAAGTTGGAAATCAGATAAGAGGATGACTGTATATCCATGCAGATGTTATCCTATCACATTGAAGCCAACAAACCCATCTAAGGGCCATCCTCTAGGGGAATGAAACTTTGACAACTTATGTTGATTATGGCTCACACTCTGTCAAGATAGATGTTAATGAAGATAATTGATAAGCTGCTAATGATTTTTATTGAGCAGAGGGACATATGATTGCTTTCTGGCCAAAGAGACAACTCCAAAGGTCATGGCCCTTATTGTTCTGTAGTATAGTTTTATATCTAATCTAGCAAGCTTTTTTTTAATACTTTGTTCTTTAGAACAACTTAAAATTTACGGAAAAATTGAGAAGATAGTACAGAGGATTGATTCCCTGATACCTTACACCCAGTTTCCCTTATTTTTAACATTTTACATTAATATGGTACATGTTTTATAATTAGTGAACCAGTATTGATACATTATTAATACCCAAAGTCCATATTTTATTCACATTCTCTTAGTTTTGACCCAATGTCTTTTTTCTGTCCCAGGTTCCCATCCAGAATAAATACCACATTACATGTAGTGGTCAGGTCTCCTATGCTCCCCTTGGCTGTGGCAGTTTTTCTTTGTTTTTGATGACCGTGTTAGCTTTGAGAGCACTGGTCAGATATTTTGTAGGATGTCCCTCTAAGGGAGTGCGTCCAATCTTTTCTGCATGATTAAACTGGCTTACTGGGCTTTTGGGAAACAGACCATAGAAGTGAAGTCCTATTTTCATTACATCATATCAAGAGGGTACATGTTATGAATACTAATATTGGCCTTGATCACCTGGCTGAGGCAGCATTTGTCAGGTTTCTCCACTATAAACTTACTTTTTTCTTCTCCCTTTCCACTCTGTTGTCTTTGAGAGGAAGTCACTGTATGTAATCCATTCCTAAGGAGTTTTGCTCCCCCTCCTTGGAGGTGGAGGAGCCACATAAATTATTTGGACTTCTTCATGGGAGATTTGTCTCTTCTCCCCACTTATTAATTCAGTCACTTATTTGTATCATATTTATATGGATTCCTGGGTACTGCACGCTGGGTATATTTGTTTCTAGTTGGGAGTTGTTTCTCTTAGGCCCTCTCAGAAGAGAGCACAGAAATTTATGTGCATATATTAACCCCTGTGTGTGTACACTGTCTTTGAATAGTTCTATATGTAACCATCTATAACCATCTATAATAATAAAAGCATAATATGCTAATTAGACCGGACAGCTGAACGACCTCCTGGATGTCCTTTCGGACAAAGCCTCGGGGGCGGGGACCGAGGCAGAGGCGGTTAGGGGCGATCAGGCAGGCAGGCAGAGGCAGTTAGGGGTGATCGGGCAGGTGAGCAGTTAGGGGTGATCAGGCAGGCAGGCGAGCAGTTAGGGGTGATTAGGTAGGCAGGCAAGCAGTTAGGGGTAGTCAGGCAGGCAAGCAGTTAGGGATGATCAGGCAGGCAGGCAGAGGGGTTAGGGGCAATGAGGCAGGCAGGCGAGTGGTTAGGGGCGATGAGGCAGGCAGGCAGAGTGGTTAGGGGCAATCAGGCAGACAGGCGAGTGGTTAGGGGTGATGAGTCAGGCAGGCGAGTGGTTAGGGGTGATGAGGCAGGCAGGCAGAGTGGTTAGGGGCAATCAGGCAGGCAGGCGAGTGGTTAGGGGCGATGAGGCAGGCAGGCAGAGTGGTTAGGGGCAATCAGGCAGGCAGGTAGAGTGTTAGGGGCGATGAGGCAGGCAGGCGAGTGGTTAGGGGCAATCAGGCAGGCAG
>NW_005872377.1:0-59750 GCF_000147115.1 Myotis lucifugus | reverse complement strand
GTAGGTACAGAAATTCCACCCTTTCGCTTGATTGGGGGTGTGACAGCAGCCTCTTTGGTGTATGGGTTTCCTAGCATCCCTGCTCTTCCATTAACAAGAAAGAACAGGCGGGCAGCTGGTTAGTATTGAGACAACAGGAAGCCATTTAATTAGGCTGCATTCAGTCAGGCAGGTAATTGGTGTCGGTATACTAGTAACCCAGCTGACTCATCCGGAGCAATTGTCAGCGGCAGATTCTCTCACCCCAATGAAAGTGTTACTCATTTAATCATTAGGAATCATTTTTTTGGCGAACAGATTAGTTACGGGCGATCAGGCAGGCAAAAGAGTGGTTGGGGATGATGAGGCAGGCAGGTAGAGTGGTTAGGGGCAATGAGGCAGGCAGGTAGAGTGTTAGGGGCGATGAGGCAGGCAGGCAGGTGAGCGGTTAGGAGCCAGCAGTCCCGGATTGTGAGAGGGATGTCCAACTGAACTGGCAGTCAGACATCCCCTGAGGGGTCCCGGATTGTGAGAGGGTGCAGGCCGGGCTGAGGGACACCCCCCTTCCATGCACGAATTTCGTGCACCGGGCCTCTAGTATTAAGACCGATGTTGCCGAACCGGTTTGGCTCAGTGGATAGAGCGTCAGCCTGCGGACTCAAGGGTCCCAGGTTCGATTCCGGTCAAGGGCATGTACCTTGGTTGCGGGCACATCCCTACTGGGGGCTGTGCAGGAGGCAGCTGATCGATCTCTCATCGATGTTTCTAACTCTCTATCTCTCTCCCTTCTTCTCTGTAAAAATTCAATAAAATATAAAAAAAAAAAAAAAAAAAAGACCGATGTCACCAACTCTAATCACCTGGATCATTCTGACCTCCTCCCCTTTCTTACCTATAAATCCTCTCTTCAAGAGTGAGAAGCCTGTATCCCACTAGCCACCATCCACTTCCTTATTCAGTTCCAGGATATATGCTGAGTAGTATCAGAATTGTTAATCTGTGCCCTGATGGGAACCCATATTATCTGCTAGAGTGCAGTTCAATTCCTTTGCCTTCAGTCATGCAGACTCCAGTCATTTCCAAAGCTACTTAGGCCAGCACCCTTCCCCTTCCTTCTTCAGTGAAGTTGCTCTAATATATATAAATAAAACAGCCTAAGCGACCATTATGACCGAATGACCAGCCAGTAGCTATGATGTGCACTGACCCAAACCTTGCTGCTGGGGCCCTGACAGCCCTGAATCTGGTTCACCTGCACCCCGGACCCAGACAGGAGGGAGGAGGGAGCCCGATTCCTCGCGGAATCGGCGTTGGTTAGCTTGCTGCTGGGGCCAACCTCCCGTGGTCCCTCCCCCCGCAGGCCAGCCCCCACGATCAGCCCCGATCGCTGGCCAGGCCGAGGGACCCCACCCATGCACGAATTCATGAACTGGGCCTCTAGTACATTAATAATACAGATTCTCACATCATAGTTTGCCTTCCTTCCTAGACCCGCCAATCTTATAAATGACTTTTGAAAATTTTGCACACATTAACATTCACTCTGTGCTGTAAAGTTCTATGGGTGTTGTGTTTTTTTTTAGCTCATGTAATATTTTTTATTAAAGTGTAACACACCTATCAAAGTACACAAATCATTAATATATAGTTTAATGAATTCTTGCAGTGAACACATCCTTGAAACTAATACCTAGATAGATAAACAGGACATTAAGAGCCATCAGAAGCCCTCCCTTGTATCCCCTTCCAGTTGCTACTTCCCCTACCCTAGAGTTACCCTTATCCTGGCTTCGAACATCACAGATTAGTTTTGCCTATTTTCTAACATTATATAAATGGAATCATTCAGCATGTGCTCTTTTGTGTCTGGCTTATTTTGCTCAGCATTATTTAAAAAACATTTTAACTAAGATATTGACATAATATTATATTTGTTTCAGATGTAGAACATAATGATTTGATTATTTGTGTACATTGCAAATTGATTACCACCATAAGCCTAGTTAACGTCCATCACCACACATAGGTACAAATTATATATATATATTTATTGTTGACAGTATTACAGATGTCTCTCATTTTCTCCACTTTACCCCCCTCCATCCAGCCCCTATCCCCACAAGCCTTCACCACCCTATTGTCTGTGTCCATGAGCTATGCATATAAGTGTATAAGGGTTTTGACAAATGTGTAATGTCATGTATCTGCCATTATAGTTTCAAACAGTTCTGTCATAAAAATCCTCTATCCTTCACCTATCGTTTGTCTCCTCTCCCCTCTCTCCTGGAAACCACTGACCTTTTTACTGTTTCTGAAGTTTCGCTTTCTCCAGAATCCTCCTTCCTATATAATAAAAGCCTAATATGCTAAGTGTCCAGTCGGCCATTCAACCAATCAAAGTGCAATATGCTAATGATAGGCTAAGGCTGCTCAGCCACTCACTATGACATGCACTGACCACCAGGGGGCAGACACTCTGACCAATAGATTAGCTTGTAGCTAGGGTCCGGCCAATCAGGACTAAGTGAGAAGGGCCGGGCATGCCCTGGAGCTCTCCCACGGTCTCTCCCCAGCTGGCCAACCTCCCACGTCCCTCCCTGAACCCGATCGTACACTGGTGGGGTCCCTTGGCCTGGCCTGCACCATCTCGCAATCTGGGCTGAGGGACTGTCCCCCCACCCCACCCCTTGCACAGATTTTGTGCACTAGGCCTCTAGTGTCATATAATTGGAATCATATAGTATGTAGTCTTTTACTTAGCAATATGCATTTAAGTTTCCTCCGTGTTTTTTTGTGGCTTGACAGTGCATTTCTTTTGTCACTGAATAATATTCCATGCATGGATGTACCACAGTTTATCCATTCACTTGCTGAAGGACATCTTTGTTGCTTCCAGTTTTTGGAATTATGAATAAAGCTGCTATAAACATTCATGCCAGAAACTTTTTTTTTTTTTTACTAACTATATATACACTCATGACTTGTGTACTTCTTTGAACCAGTTTTTCCATCCTGCTAGTTTCTTCATTAATAACATGTGCCCACTATACACTGAGTGGCCAGATTATTATGACCACCTGACATTTGTAGGCAAATTAGCTATAATTTCTCGCTGAAGTTGCTAGAGGGCCAGACCATTATAAACGTCTGAATAGCACAACATACCTAAGTATCGTTGCTGATCAAGTTCATCCTATCATGTTGATGGTGTATCCCAATGGAGATGGCTTCTTTCAACAAGACAATGCGCCATGCCACGGTGCTCGTATTGTGCAGGAGTGGTTTCAAGAACATGAGGGAGACTTTACCTTGCTTAGGTGGCCCCCACAATCACCAGATCTCAATCTAATTGAGCATTTGTGGGACGAAGTTAAAAGAGCCATCAGGCAGCTGGTTCCACAACCATCAAATCTCACAGAACCGGACAATGCTATTCATCAGGCATGGTGTCAGATTCCTCGCATCACCTTTCAACATCTCGTGGAATCAATGCCAAGAAGAATTGCCGCAGTATTGAAGGCAAAAGGTGGCCCAACGAAGTACTGATGGGGTGGTCATAATAATCTGGCCTGTCATAATAATCTGGCCACTCAGTGTATATTTCTGTGAGAATTATGTTCTTAACCTTTTTGACAACCATACCTTGACATGCTATTTTTATAACGTGTCTGGGGTGATATAAGTAAGGTATTTTCTTTTGCAGCTTGGGACACATGTTGCATGACCTCAAGGTCATGGCCATCAACCTTATATCCATTGGCATGGACCTTCATGTGGCCTTGGATTGGGTGAGCACTTTTAAAAAAGATATGTTTTTATTGATTTCAGAGAGAAAAAGGGAGAGGGAGAGAGGAATAGAAACATCAATGATGCGAGAGAATCATTGATAGTCTACCTCCTGCATGTCCCTACTGGGGATCGAGGCCCCAAAGCGGGCATGTGCCCTGACCAGAATCAAACTGTGACCTCCTGGTTCATGAGTCAATGCTCAACCACTGAGCCACACCTGCTTCCACATGCTTTGCACTTCTAAGGGTAGCCCCAGGGGAACATTTCTGATGATTGGTGCTATTGTTGGAGACCTCTTACAAGAGAGGTTGTTGAAAGTATGACCTTGCTTTTAAAGCTGCTCAGGATGGTTCTGTGTGCCCTTCAGACTTCTATCAGGTCACATTAAGGACATTGTTCTTATAGGGAGAGTGGCGGGACAGTGGGATGGAAACAGTGCTGGGTTTGAGGACCTTTCTGCTACTCAGTGCCAAGTCCATTAACACCTTGAGCCTTAGCTTCTTCATTTTGTAAAGTAGGAAACATAGTGACACTGCGATACTCTGACTGATGAAATATACTCATCCATTGAGATGTTTTTCTGAGATAAATGAAATTATATGTATGACATGCTTTCTAAGCACTATAGGCGGATAAGTTATTACTGTCTAGTACAGGGTTTGGCAAATTTCTGTAAAGAAACAGATAGTAAATATTTTCAGCTCTGCCCTTGTAGTTCAAAAGCAGCCACAGACAGCACATAAACCAATGAGCACAGCTGTGTTCCAATAAAACTTTATAAAAACAGACAGTGGGCCATATGTGGCCCATAGGCTGTAGTATGCTGACTTCTTGTCTAGAATAAGCATGGAAAAACATAAACCACTCCCTGCTCCCTTCTTCCTGAAATCTCTCCCAAATACAGTGCTGGAGAGGACATGCAGTAATTCCCTGAGTCTTGACTCATAGACTACAAAGTCCCTAGGTGGGTTGAGTTACTTAACAGCCCAGCTTTTTAAAAAACACATCTACTTCCCTGCTTTCTACATGGGGTCCCATCTTCTCTGTGGGTGGAGCCAACCCTCTTCTGTAGGAACTACCACTTTTGTCTATACATAAAACTGATCACGCACTCTCCTGGGCCATATGATTGTCTGGGATGACCAAAACCCTGTTATATCCTGAGCTGAACCAGAGAGAAGCAGGAAGGAAAAGGACTTCAGATCTTTCCCTGCATCTTATGAGCCAGACACTGTGCTAGGTGCTTTTTGTATTGGACTCACTTAAAACTGGCAGTAATTCTGTGAGATAGGTATTAGCACACCCATTTTACATTTGGCAAGTTTAAATTCTGTAGTTAGAATATTCAGCTTTCCAGATATGTACATTTCTTCCATAGTCAGGACATGCCAATTTCCATAGAGAGTAGAAAGTTATTTTGTCAACTCAAGGTAGCTCAGTTACTTCTGGACTTAAATGTCACTAGTACAGTTTTAAACCCAATGAATGCAAGTTTCCCCCACTCCTCTCCTTCACCCCTTGTCTTTGGAGGTGAGCTAAGTTTTTGGGTCACTGGCTTAAATACCGTCTTGAGGGGAGAGGTGGACACCGGCTTCCGTCCTTGTGGCATTTTCCTGAGTAGAAGTTTGTCTTTTCTAGTCTTCATGGTCCTCGTGGTTTCCTGTCATGTCTGTGGGATCATACCCTCCTCCTCCTCGTTTCACACCCTGGCTGCTCTGGGACTATGGCTCCTGCTCAGTCACTTACCTGTTTGTCCAGGAACTCAGGAACCTTTTGCTTATGGTTCTATGAAGCTGCCCTGACCAGGAAGTTCCCTCAGCCATTGTTAGGCTGCTCCTCTGGTGCCAAGCTGGACATGAATCTTCTTCATAAGACTTGAATTCTGAGCCAGGCAATGGTCTCTTTGGCCCTGGATACCCTGTAAGATTATCTGGGCTTTCTTCTCTCGCCCCTTCTGTCCAAGGTTTTTGATAAGTGGAGGGGGTACTTCTTTGGGACCTAAATGTTGGCTATAGCCCTGCTGTCCCTTTTTCCCACAGTTGATGAATTCCTCTTTGTCTTTTTTTAAGCAGAAAAAAATCTGTTTATGTCATCTTACATTTTTTTCCCCTGTTTTTCAGCTCATAGTATAAACTCTGCAGAATTATCTAGGTCAGTGGTTCCCAACCTTTTTTTGGCCATGCCCTACCTAAGCATCTCTAAAATCCTAATGCCCCCCTCCCCCTGGACATATAGTTATTATTATTCAAAAAGTGAACTCCTATTCACATGGAGGAAGCCTAAAAGGCCATTAACTTGGTCTAAACAAGCTTCCAAAGAACATTGCATCCATGAAAGAGAAAAATAAAAGAATGAAAGGACAGTTGAAGTACTGAGGAAGAAATCACTAAGAAATTAAAAAAAATCCTATATAATAAAAGGCCAATATGCAAATTGTCCCCTCGGGAGTTCAACCGACCAGGAGTTCGACCGCTTGCTATGACATGTGCTGACCACCAGGGGGTGTCACAGAACGAAGGAAGGCCCCGGCCAGCAGCCCAAAGGCCCCGATCGGTCCTGATTGCCGGCCCGGCCTAGGGACCATACTTGTGCACGAATTTCATGCACCGGGTCTCTAGTAATAGTATGAAATGATATGAAAAAGTAGCAAATAAAGTTTCAAAACATATAATAAAGAAAAATGCATAAATATGTCACAATATATATTTATATACTGTATATGAGGCCCCTAGAACCATAAGAACTGTTAAAATTCAGTGTTAATAACTCATTCTCAAATTGTCTCCCTTAAAAATCAAATTGCCCCCCTGTGGGGCGTGTGCCCCATGTTGGGAGCCACTGGTCTAGATCCTAATCCCTTAAGAGTTCAACATTGTCTCTCTCATTTTTCTCTCTTAAGCCCCCTGCCTGCTGCAGCAAAAAAAATTGCTTTGTTTTCAATATATTGTCTCCATTCTAGGCTCCAAAAAAGCCTAATTTTAAAACTCACAGGTGAGCAGTTATTTCTTTGATTTCAGCATATTTGCCTTTTCCCTAAGAACAGTGTTTATGGAAAACTGCTTTCGTTTAGTTTGTTCATTTTTTCCCCTAGAGATAAATATTATGAAAAGCTTAAGATCACATTCAATACAGATCAGTTTAGGATTCTGTTTGTTTCTTTGTCTGAATGATGAAGGCAAGGGAAAGGGCACAAGGAATCAGGAGAAACCTTGGATAGCATCGCCAAAGTATCCTCTGTGCATCCTCACCTATGAGGAAACTGAGGTCCTGAGAGGTTGACCAGTTGGCCCAACACCACACTGGAGAGAGTGGAGGATGCGGGGCTCCTAACTGGGTCAGCTCCAGGTCTGCCTGATTCCAAAACAAACACTGGAGTGGCAAAAGGAGTTTGCAGTTTCAGCAGTTTCAAATGCTGTAGAGAAGCCCAGTAAGATAAGAATGAAGACAGTTTTTTGGATGAGGGGCTCATGGGTTACCTCTGACAGGGCTGTGCTCTGTCCATGCATGCTCAGAAGTCCTGATTCTGGGGCCAGATGTACCACTGAGGTATTGCTGATTGTGAAGAGCTCCCCAGGAGTGGTGTGTCCTTGCAGCATTTTATTTTTGGGTGTGCAGTAGAGGAAGGTTCTAAAGACTAGAATGTCAGCAAGAATATACAGTACATTACATAAGATACCTGGGTGGAGGAAGGTACGGATTTGAAGAAAATAAGAAAATTTGGCTCCAAAGCCCATCTCTTATTTGACACTAATCCTATATAATAAAAGCCTAATATGCTAAGTGTCCGGTTGTTTGTTCAACCAATCAAAGTGAAATAATGCTAATGATATGCTAAGGCCGCTCAACCGCTTGCTATGACATGCACTGACCACCAGGGGGCAGACACTCCGACTGGTAGGTTAGCTTGCTGCTCAGGGTCCGGCTGATCGGGACTGAGCAAGATGGGCCAGACATGTCCTGGAGCCCTCCTGTGATCCCTCCCCAGCTGACCAACCTCCCGTGTCCCTCCCTGGCCCTGATCATGCACCGGTGGGGTCCTTCAGCCTGACCTGCGCCCTCTCGCAATCTGGGACCCCGCAGGGGATGTCGGAGAGATGGTTTTGGCCCGATCCCACAGGCCAGGCCGAGGGACCCCACTGGTGCACACATTCATGCACCGGGCCTCTAGTTATATCAGAAAACTGTGAAGTCCAGCATCTCTAGAATCTAGGTGCTTTCTGCAAACTATCTCTTTGGACTTCCGTGGCATTGGGCACCAAGTTGTCTTTGGCCTCTTTGCTCATTGACAACTAAGGGTTTAGTAATTTTATCTAAAGTGTGCAAATTGGGATTCCTCCATCAGTTCCCTGATTCTCTTAGGAAAGAGGTCATCTTGGTGACTCGGCCAATTTCTTGTGACAAAGAACAAAATACAATGCAAGCAGCCCAGGCTGACAAGGAAGATCACTGTTGGAGCATAGGAGACAGCATGGCGGGATGGGAGCTAGATGGCCATGGGTTCAAATCTCAGTTCTTGGAAAAATTACTTAAGTTGTCTGGTTTTCAGTTTCTTTACATAGGGATTGGAGATAGAATATGTCATGTTCCTAACCCATAGTAGGTGCTCTCATAACTACTATACAGTCAGCACTTTGTGCTTGGTTATGTGGGGCCTGGCCTAGCTCCTTTGCTCCAGGGCACAGCCATTGATTTTAAGAATCTTATAATTCCCTGCAGCTTCCAGGCATGATTTTACGGGGCATGGCAATGAGCAATGATTAAAGAATACAGCAGACCCTGGCACCAAAGTTTGGAAGACTGGCCAAAGGGCAATTCTCCATTCCTGGCCAAGAGGACTAAATGGAGACCCTTTGGCTAAGCCCACTTAATGACCTCTTTGGATGAGCTGTTGGCAGGAGTCTCCTCACTGGCAGCTGACTCCTGCCTAAGTTGCATGGGTTATCCCTGCTTTGCAGATTTAGGGCTAATAAGTCCTTGGAGGAAGGCTGGAGACTGGGACACAATCCTGGCCATGGCAGACAGGGCTGGACTGAGATAGTTCATTCATAAACTCATTCATTGAAAATTTGAAAACCAAGGGCTCTGCCTCTGGCAAAGTAACATAGGTTTTCCAGAAACCTGTTTTTCTCTGGACTTTTGCCCATGGGGCGATATGTGCTTATTTGAACAAGGATATTTAGGGAAGGAAAAAGGATGAATAGGTGGAGCAAAAACTTTTCAACATCTGCTTTATGATTTATAAAAGGGATATAATGCCATGCCATTAAGGGAATCTTCCCAGGAAAATGTTGCTATTGTTCAAAGAAACATCTTGTTAAAAAGCTTGAGTTTGCCTGTACTTCTAAATCTGTTGAGTATAACAGGAAGAGAAGAGATTCTATTCCACTGCCATTTAGAAACGGTTTCTAGAGCTTTTCCCTGACTTGGCTATATGCTGGTCAATAGAATGAAATCTGTTTTACCACCTGATTCTTTTCACTCAATCTTCCATTCATTTTGATGGAGTAATATGTATATTATACATTCAATATCTTGGCTATGAAATAACCAACTAATATCAACATAAATTCCTTCCTTTCTCATGACTTTTCTCATTCTTCAGTTCTTTTAATATTTCATAATTGACTGGCCACATTCACCTTTCTTCTTAATTCAGTAATTTTTAGGCTTCTCAGCTAACTTGTAGATTTTCTAATGCAGTACAGTTATCTTTCATATTGCCTCAAGCACTTGTACATAGCATTTGGCCTGAAAGAAGGAACCAGCTCTACCTTTAGGGTGTTTTGTTGAGAAAGGATTCAGGCAAGAAGTGATGCTTGAACTCAGTCTTAAAGGAGGTACTTTCCAGGTAAAAAGGGTAGGAGAGGAAATCCAGGTAAAGTATGGGGTACGAAAGAGCATGGAGGAAAGTGCAGGTGGACTGTAAGGCTGTTCTGGTGCTTGGTGAGGGCAAGTGGAGTTGCAGCTGGGAGAAAGGTGAGAGATGTTTCTGGGAACCTGGTCACCAAGGGCCTTATGGCCCCTGCATGGATGTCCTCCTGTGGAAGATTGTAAGCTGGGGGTAAAGGGTAGGATGGACTTGGATTTAGGGATGGAAGAATGAGGAACCTGATCGGATTTGAATTTTTGAAAACAGCTGTGACAGCAATGTGAGCACAGGCAAATCTTAACCTCCCTTTCCTATTTTCTAGAGTAAGGACTTTCGGTTTTGCACCAAGATTAGAAAAGATAATGTCTGTGAAAGTAATAAATATATTTAAACTAATATTATTTTTGTGTGAGTCATAAATGAGTTAACATGCTTACTTTTTAAGAAGAGATCAGCTTTGTGATTGGAGGCAAAATACATATGCTTGGTAGTGATACCTGATTTATAGAGCTTTTAAACATCTGTGGGGTTTTTGTTTTTTTTAATGGGAGCAGCTATTGCTATTTGGTTGTCTGCTTTAGCTTAAACTCTACTACAAATTGGAAGGATAGGGGAAGAGCTGATGAACATTGATTATTGAAGAGGAAAAAAAAGGTCCACGCCTCCCACACCCCCCCAATTGTGCATTCATTCTTTCGAGAGCCATTTGAAAAGAAAAATGTTTTCCATCTGCTCATAGCATGTAGCAAGCCAAGTGCCTGAAAACCTCATCATAGTTACTAAAATTTTTCCCCCAAAGAGTATGAGTTGTGAGTAGGTGAATAGAAACCTGTTGTGTAAATAGCTTAATATCCAACGGAGTAACGTACACGAGGCTTCTTATAATGTGCGATATTCATCTGATTTTATTCACTGAGCCTATTAAGAAGGATCCTGGTACTTAAAGAAAATTAGGACATTTTCAAAGCTCAAGTCTGAACCCTGCATCACTCCTTGGTGATGGTGACCCAGCAAATCACGTCACCTCCCTGAGCCCCTCCTTTCTCTGTAAAATGGGGAATGTAGGAAGTCCTACTTCATTGGACTGCCGGGAGGATGACTTGAGGTCATCTGATTGAAGCCCTCCATTCAGGGGCAGACAAATGATAAACACTCGATAAGTCATTAGGGCTGGGATAGTGCTGGAGCTGGCACTATTCTTTTCTGATGACAGCATCAGACATTTAATTTCAAGTTGCTTCTGATGAAAAAGAGGATTGAGTTGAGTCTATGAGCCTGAAGATGCAGGGCCCAGACGATGATTGGTCCTGCCAGCCTGTCCAGGCCACATGCACAGGACAGCAGGGCATAAAGGTGCTGAGGAGATGGCCGTTCCGTGCTGCAGAGACAGCACGAATGGGGACCAGGAGCAAGGCAACACAGTCCGCGCAGCAGATGTGAAAGTCAACTTGTCTTTATTCTTTTACCATTGTATTTGGAATGGGTAGCAGCACTGCCTGGGGAGCTTGGGAGGGGAGGAGAGGGAGGGAATCTGTTGGATGGAAATCTTACCATTGAGCATCAGTTATACCTGGTGCTTATTTTAAGCACAGTTCATGTTAGACTTTTCAATGGCAAATCAAGGAGTAGATGGAAGATAGGCTCAGAGGAAAGGTTCTTTGCAAAAGTTCAAAGTGGCCAAAAGTTTATTCTTGCATTTCATCATGCATGTGCCTTGGAATTACGTAATTTTTATTTTTTTCGAATTATGTAATTTTTAGAACTTGACTTAAAACAAACTTTCCAGGTAGCACGTGGCTGTCCCCATCTTTCTAGCATCTCTGCCTTTGGCTGATGTGATGCCATGCATTCTTGACAGTCAGTATCAGCTCTGGTATGGGTCTAAAACCAAGTATATTCATACCTCAGCCATAAATCAGGATCTTCTAGACAGCCAGATTCAGGTGCTCTATCTACTCTTCCCAACAGATGCCTCTCCGCCACCCCCGGCCCCACCAAAGTGAGGAGAGGCACATCCTGAGTTAAGCTCTGGGCTTGGCCAGGCACACAGCAAGGGTGTTGGTTGGTGATGGGCTCAATGCACAGCCCACTTGACTGAGCCATGTATGTGCTCAGGCTTAACTACACTGGCAAAATCTGTAAGGGTATTTCTAGATATTTCACATGATTGACTCCTCTGAGGAAATGATAACGTTTAAAAATATATATGTACACACACACATTTAATTATTTTTTTAAAACCACAACTAAAAGATTCTTTGCCATTGGGTAAAATTAAATCTGACAAGAAACCCTATGAGTTTTTATTAGTACCATATTGTTTTCTTTGGCTCCATGTATTATATTGGTAAAATGGCAACGATGACAAAAATAAAAAGGAAAAAAATTGTAAAAAAGGCACATATTTTGTACAAAAATACAGTTTGAAAAGCTCTTTAAGTATATTTCATATTATTAAGAGTTGGCCTATATATCTCTATGTCTGCATATTTTTCCTACATTTGGGATTTTAGAAATGTCAGGTACTGTTTACACAGTATATGTGTAAGTTCTTCCTAAAGTTCATCAATCAATGATAATCTTTTTATAATTGGAGCATTCCATGTTTTGGAAGATATGATTTGCATACACTGTACAGTTACTGGCTGATAAATCTATGTGATTCAGTCCATACTAAAAATCAATATCTCATACTGGGGGAACATTTTAGTTCCAAAGTCCTTGAGTAATGGCAAATGGTAAAGAACATTAGCTGTCAATTTTTTCAGGAATTGGTTTTCAGTGCTTTTTCCAATCTGGTGAGCAGGTGATACGATCAGAAGGAAGTATCCTTTGCCTTTGAGAACTGTCCGAAAATTTGTTCATGTTATTATCACAGTCCATTATAATGCAGATGATAGTACTAAAAGAGAGGGAAAAGGATGGGTGTTAGTTTTTTTTTTTTTAAAGAATAACATTAATGTATAATTTTAAAAAAAACGTGTTTTTTTATAGGAAAGATTCCAAAATACATAATTTAATAATGTTTATTTTTTCAAAGAAATGCCTAGCAGTTCTTATTCAGGTGAAGTAAAAGTTAAGATTCATTTTGAAGGAGCCTATTCTGGGGAAGTGTAGTCCCAACTCAAATCCCAAGTGACCAAACAAGGGAAACAAACACACATGGGTAAGCTTGTCACTTGCTACTGTATTGTAGTCTCTTGTTTAGATATTTGTGTTCTTCTCTAACACTTTTTTTCTTTTTATAATGACCATTCTAATAGGTATGAGGTGTTATTGTGATTTTGATTTGCATTTCCCTGATGATTACTGATGTTGAGCATCTTTTAATGTGCCTGTTGGCCATCTGTATGTCTTTGGGAAAGTATTCAGATCACCTGCCATTTTTAAATTAGACACTTTTTTTTTGCTAGAGTTGTTGTATGAGTTTTGTTTTTTTAAAAATATATTTTGGATACTAGTCCCCAACCAGATCTATGATTTGCAAAATCTTCTCCCATTCAGTAGGTTGCATGTTCATTTTGTTAATGGTTTCCTTTGCTATGCCAGAGGCTTTTTAGTTTGAAATAGTCCCACTTGTTTATTTTTGCTTTTGTTGCCTTTTCTTTTGGTGTAAAATCCGAAAAGTTATTGCCAAGACAGATGTCAAGGAGTTTATTGCCTGTTTTTTTTCTAGGAGTTTTATGGTTTCAGGTCTTATATTCAAGTCTTTAAGTCAGTTTGAGTTAATTTTTGTGTATAAGATAGTGGTCCAGTTTTATTCTTTTGCATATGGCTGTCCAGTTTTCTGCACCATTTACTGAAGAGATGATCCTTTCCCCATTGTATATTCTTGGCTCCTTTGTCATAAATTAATTGGCCATAAATGCATGGGTTTATTTTTGGGTTTTCTATTTTGTTCCATTGATCTATTCTGTTTTTTTAAAATAAGTTTTTATAGATTTTTAGAGAGAGGAAGGAAGAGGGAAAGAGAGATAGAAACATCAATGATAAGAGAGAATCATTGATCTGCTGCCTCCTGCATGCCCCTATTTGGGATCGAGCCCAAAACCTGGGCATGTGCCCTGACCAGGAATCAAACCAGTGACCTCTTGGTTTCTGGATCGATGCTCAACCACTGAGCCACACCGACCGGGCTATTGTTTGTTTTTGTGCCAACACCATACTGTTTTGATTACTATAGTTTTGTAATATAGTTTGAAATCAGGAAGTGTGGTGCCTCCAGCCCTTTTTTTTTTCTTTCACAAGATTACTTTGGCTACGTGGGGTCTTTTGTGGTTCTATACACATTTTAGTATTGTTTGTTGTACTTTTGTGGAAAAATGCCAGTGGGATTTTTTTTAAATATATATTTTATTGATTTTTTACAGAGAGGAAGGGAGAGGGATGGAGAGTTAGAAACATCGATGAGAGAGAAACATCGATCAGCTGCCTCCTGCACACCTCCTACTGGGGATGTGCCCGCAACCAAGGTACATGCCCTTGACTGGAATCGAACCTGGGACCCTTCAGTCCACAGGCCGATGCTCCATCCACTGAGCCAAACTGGTTAGGGCTGCCAGTGGGATTTTGATGGGAATTGCACCGAATCTATAGATTCCTTTGGTATGTATGGATATTTTAACAGTATTAATTCTTCCCATCCATAATTACAGAATATCTTGCCATTTATTTGTGTCTTCTTCAATTTCATTCAGCAGTTATCTTATAGTTCTTTAAATATCTGGTGGTGGAATTTATCAGTGAAGCCATCTGGTCCTGGATTTTGTTTGTTGGGAGGCTTCTGAATACTGATTCCACCTCCTTACTAATAATTGATCTATTTGGATTCTATTTTTTCATGATTCAGTTTTGATAGGTTATGTTTCTAGGAACTTATTTCTTCTATGTTGTCCAGTTTGTTGGTGTATAAATGTTCATAGTAGTCTCTTATGATCCTTTTTATTCCTCTGGTATGAGTTGTAATATCCCCTCTTTAATTTCAGATTATATTTGTGTGGCCATCCTTTTTTTTTTTTGCGAGTCTAACAAAAGGCTTGTCATTTAAAAAAAATATTTTCAAATACCAGCTCTTGGTTTCATCAATCTTTTCTATTGCCGTTTTAGTCTCCATTTCACTTATTTCTGCTCTTACCTTTATTTCCTTATCTCTATCCATTTGGGGCATTATTTGTTCTTTTTCTAATTCCTGGAGGTGTAAAGTTAGGTTATTTGAGATTTCTCTTGTTTCTTGATGTAGCCATTTATTGCTATGAAATTCCCTCTTAGAACTGCTTTTGCTGAATCTCATAAGTTTTGGTATATTGTGTTTCCATTTTCATTTATCTCAAGGTATTCTTGTTGTGTTGCTAATAATCCTCACCTGAGGATATTTTTTCCATTGCTTTTCAGAGAGAGTGGAAGGGAGGGAGGAAAGGGGGGAGAGAGAAACATTGATGTGAGAGAAACACATCCATTGGTGGCCTTCTGTATTCGCTCCGACGGGGCAGGGAGTGAACCCTGTAATCCAGGTACGTGCCCTTGACCAGAATCGAACCTGTGACCCTTGGGTGTTTCGGCTGATCTCTAACCACTGAGAATACTGGCCAGGCTCAAGATATTTTATTTCTTTTGATTTCTTATTTGACCCATTTGTAGTGCAGTAGCATACTGTTTAATCGCCATATATTTGTGAATTTTCCAGTTTTCTTCTTGTAACTCATTGCTAGTTTCATATCCTTGTGGTCAGAAGAGATGTTTGATATTTCAGTCTTCTTAAACTTATTAAGACTTGTTTTGTGGACTAACATAAGATATATCCTGGACAATGTCCCATATATACTTGAGAAGAATATGTATTCTGTTGCTTTTGGGTGGAATGTTAAGTATATATCTGTTAAGTCCATTTGGTCTAATGTGTTGTTTAAGGCCAATGTTTCCTTCCTAATTATCTATCTCAGCGGTTCTCAACCTGATCGAACGACCCTTTCACAGGGGTCGCCTAAGACCACTGGAAAACACACATATAATTACATATTGTTTTTGTGATTAATCACTATGTTTTAATTATGTTCAATTTGTAACAATGAAAATACATCCTGCATATCAGATATTTACATTATGATTCATAACAGTAGCAAAATTACAGTTATGAAGTAGCAATGAAAATAATTTTATGGTTGGGGGTCACCACAACATGAGGAACTGTATTAAAGGGTCGCGGCATAAGGAAGGTTGAGAACCACTGATCTATCTGGATGATTTATTCATTAAAGTCCTCTGTTATCAATGTAGTGTTATTTATTTCTCTCTTTAGTTCTGTTAATATTTGCTCTGCATATTTTGGTGCTTCAAATATAATGTGTTGCATGCATAAATACTTACAAATGTTTATCCTCTTATATTAACTTCTTTATCATTATGTAATGACCTGGTCTTATTACAGTTTTTGTTTTAAAGTCTATTTTGCCTGCCCTGCCAGTATGGCTCAGTTGGTTGGGTGTCATCCCACGCACCGTAGGGTTGCTGGTTAGATTCCTGGTCAGAGCATATGCCCGGGTTGTGGGCTCCATTCCGTTTGTTCTTGCATCAATGTTTCTCTCTAAAAATCAATTTTAAAAAATCTTTAAAGTCTATTTGCCTCATATACATATAGGTACCCCAACTTCTTTTGGTTTCCATTTGCATGGAATATCTTTTTCTGTCCTTTCACTTTCAGTCTGTGTGTCCTTCATTGAAGTGAATCTCTTGTAGGAAGCACATAGATTGTATTTTTATCTATCTAGCCACTCATATATTAAAAAAAAGTTTTTTAAAGACATTTTACTGATTTCAGAGAGGAAGAGAGAGAGATAGAAACATCAATGATCAGAGAGAATCATTGGCTGCTTCCTGCACGCCTCCTACTGGGGATCGAGCCTAAAACCTGGGCATGTGTCCTGACCAGGAATTGAATTGTGACCGCCTGGTTTATAGGTCAATGCTCTATAAACCACTGAGCAACACCGGCTGGGCCACTATGTCTTTTGATTGGAGAATTTAGTCCATTTACATTTAAAGTAATTATTGATAAGAATGTACTTATTGCCATTTGTTTTCTGGTGGTTTTGTAATTCCTCTGTTCCTTTCTTCTCTCTTTTTTCTCTTGCTTTCTTTGTGATTTGATGAATTTCATTAGTGGTATGCTTCGATTCCTTTCTCTCTCTCTCTCTTTTTTTCTGTGTATCTACTATAGGTTTTTGCTTTGTAGTTACCATGAGGCTTATGTATAACAGCTTATATTTATAACACTCTATTTTAAGTTAAAAACAATTTAAGTTTGAGCACATTCTAAAGCTCTACACTTTTATTCTTCCCCCACCATTTTTTGTTTTTGATGTCACAATGAATATCTTTTTCCATTGTCTATCCCTTAACAAATTATCAGTTATTTTTACTACTTTTCTCTTTCAAACTTCATACTAGCTCTATAATGATTAATGTACCATCTTTACAAAATGAGATTATTCTGAATTTTACTATATTCACCTTTACCCGTGAAATTTACATGTTCATCTGTTACCCTGTTACTTTTATTTTCAGCTTAACATTTTTTATAAGACTAGTCTAGTGATGATGGACTCCTTTAGGTTTTGCTTTTCTGGAAAATTTTTTAATCTCTTTTAATTCTGAAGGACAACTTGCCAAGTAGTGTTCTTGGTTGGATGTTTTTTATTTCAGCACTTGAATATATTGTGCCACTCTCTTCTGGCCTGCCAAGTTTCTGTTGAAAAAAAAATCTGCTGATAGTCTCTTAGGAGTTTTCTTGTAGGCAACAAGTAGTTTTTCTCTTGCTAATTTTAATATTTTCTCCTTTAACTTTTGATATTTTAAGAAACCTGCTTCAGGTCTCTTTGGGTTCCTCTTATTTGGAGTGCTCTGGTTTCCTGGATTAGATGTCTGATCCAGCTTATGGACATTTCTTCCCTAAGTTATAGACATTTTCAATCCTTATTTCTTCAAATAAGCTTATCTTTTGCTTTTTCTTCTGGGACCTTCTATAATGTGAATGTTGATCCACTGGACGTCTCATAATTCCTTTAAGCTATCTTCACTTTTTGAAATTCTTTCTTTGTTGATTGAGTTAGCGAGCTCCACTGCCCTCTCTCAGTTCACTGATCCTTTCCTCTGCTTCATCTAGTATACTGTTGAATCCCACAGGTATATTTTTCATTGCAGTTATTGTATTCTTCAGCTCTGTGACTTCTATTTGGCACTTTCTTATATTAGTTATCTCCATTTCATTAAGGACTTTTTGAGGTTTTATCTTGTTCTTTTTTTGGAACATATTTCTTTTCTTGAATCATTTACCTTGATTCCCCATTTTGGTTTCTATACATTAAAGTGCCACCTTTTCCAGTCTTGAGGGAGTAGCCTTGTGTAGGAGATGAACCTTATCATTGAACCCTGCCCTAGCTCTTGATTGTCCAAGTAGCCTATTTTATAATTAGCCCCCCAGTAATTGAGGCAGATCCAAAGGAGAGGTACCCAAGGAGAGGATCTCAGTCAGCACCCAGATTTGGACTGATTGGAAGCCAGATCTTCAGGCAGCTGCTTTTAAGATATGTAAATGTATACAGTAGGACCACAAGTGTTTGTTCCTCTGGCAACCAGAGCTGGGTGAACTAGAAGTGTCTCCTGAGCAGTTGTCGCAATGGTCAGGGCACCAGATGAGTGTACAAGCTTCTTTCTAGGAGATACTGATTACCTGGAATGAGGCAGAGTAAGTGTGCAAAGATGGAGTCCACTGGCCTCAGAAGTCCCCTAGACGTGTGCCAAACCAGAAGCCTTGCCCCCCTTGCTGAAGCTCCAGGACAAGCAAATAGGTTTCTTTCACAGAAACACTTGGGGTGTAATTCATTCTGCTGTGTGTGCTGTGCCCTGGGGGTGGTAGCTGGCCGAGAACTGTGTCTCTGTTACTGGCCCATGGGAACTGAGGAATGCAAGCTCTAGAAGTAGGTGATGAAGGCATGTCCCCTGGGCAGCAGCTGCAAAAAACTGGGGTACCCTTTAGAAATATACTGATTCTCTGCAGCATGGCAGAGGCAGAGTGCAAAGATAGTGCCTGCCCTCCAAGGTCTTCCAACTTTTTTTAAAAAATAAAGGCTTAATAAGATACACTTCACATATCATTTAGAGTATACAATTAAAGTGGTTTCTATAATATTCACAAAGTTATACAATTTAGAACATTTTCATCACCTCCAAAAGAAATCCCGTAACTATTAGATTCACTCCTTCTCCCTAAAACTTTTAAATCTAGTTGTGATGAAAAAAATTAAGAGAACACATTCTAAAGAAGGTCATGTATTAAATGAAGCTTTAGATAAGTACTTTTGAAATGGAAAAATCTCTAAAAGCCTCTTTGGCTTATTAACTTATAAGGGGCACTGACTATATCTCTCCATTATCTACAGCATCTTGCCCATAGTAAATGCTAAATAAATACAGGTGGAATTAAATGCTTGGCTACCTGAACTGTGTATGGAACTCTATGAAAAAAATGTAATACTGTGCCATATGTTAAAGAACAAATGTCTGACAGTGTAACCTAGGCTAGTTAGTCTAACATTTATTGAGTACTTTCTCTACATTAGGCACCTTTATTATCGCCTCCTCACAACGACCTCATTAAGAGGATGCTATTATTATTCCTCAGTGGCAAAACCAATACTGGATTCAGAGCCCTCTTGCCCTTTAATAGGATATAACCTCTGCAGCTCCCTCTTCAGTTCCCTCTACTGCTTACCTGTCTCCCTGTCTTTTTCACATATGAAGTTATTGATGTCTTCACACTGGAAATCGTTCCACTGCCCAGCGTAAATTAGCCCAGCACAGTCTTCTCCTGGCCCATGGCCATGGCCCCAGTCATCTGGCTGTCCAGCTTTCCAATTTCTTTTAACAAAACAGAAATTGAATGTTATTTTAAAGTCATGTAGAAGTTTTCTTTCCCCCAAAGCAGCAGGGAAATATAAAAAAACAAAACCCCAAAACTGAAGCATGTCATTTGTCTTAGAATGAAAATGCATTGTTTAAAAATCCATGCATACTCTTTTTTTTATCCTCACCCAAGGATGTGTTTACTGATTTTAAAAAAATTTTGTTTTATTTTTTTTTGAGAGAGAGGAAGGCAGGAAGGGAGGGTGGGAGGGAAAGAGAAAGAGAGAGGCATCGATTGGTTGCCTCCTGTTCAAACCTGCAACCAATTGCCTGACCGGGAATTGAACCCACAACCTTTCTAGTGCAAAGGACAACCCTCCAACTAACTGAGCCACCTGGCCAGGGCGCATGCATAACTCTTATTCAGAATAAGAATCAGCTGTTTTGCAGAGTACAGCTATACTTTATTCTGTTTTATGATGCTTCAGATATATATATATATATATATATATATATATTTTTACAAATTGAAGGCAAGAGCCTCCCCCAGCAAAATGATTATGACTTGCTTTATTGTGGTCTGGAACTGAGATGTGCCTATAGTGTGTATTGCGGCATCTCCCTACAAGGTTGTTTTCTTTGTCTGAATGAAATCAACTCATTGAGCTACTTCATCACAATGCTGAGAGTAAATCCTTCTTCAACACAGTTAGATGAATGAAGATGGTCTCGTGTACTGCAATGCTGACTTCTGGACACGTAAATATTTGTGCATGAATTTATCTGCACTCTGAGTATATGATACACACACACATACTCTTGTGAGAACCTAGAGGGATCCTTGTACATTTTGATACCTTGCCTCTCTAAGTCAAAGAGTCAGGCAGAGAAAGTGAGAGGCCCTTGATATACATTTACAAGAGCCTATAATTATAGACACTTGGTTATGGTTGTGTGGCTGAGTTTTAGATCGTTGGTTGCTTTAGAAAGAAACAGTAATTTAATCTTACTGAAAATGACTCAGACATTTCACTGCCTTTTTTGGAAGAGAGATTCTTAAAAACAAGTTTTCTTTAGGATGAGTTCACTTGGGGCTTATTAACTTGGATGCCGCTGCTCAAATCACCACTTTGCCAAGTTTTGCTCTTCTTTACTCTGTTTTCATGCAGTAAGTTAGATGTGCTATCAAGACTAAAAACTCGAAAGGTACATTTTCTCTAAGAAGCAGGTCTTGTACAGCAGCCTGTGGTCACTGCCTGAGAGGACAAGCTTGCCTCACGTGGAGGGTCGGGAAGAACATCTGCAGCAGCAGTGCTTCCCATAAACTATGACTCATTATTCCATCAACCACAGTGTCCTAGGGCCACCCGAGGATAGAGCCCAATTGTCCCACATCTTTTGACAATAAAACCAGCAAAATCAGAGGGCAGTGGGAAAGGACAATTGAAAATTATAGTTAAAGGATAAGGCAACAAAATAGAAGACTTTCCCACATCAAATGTATATTCTGGGATTAAAAAAAAAAAATGAGTGACCTTACTTAAATCTAGTGATGAAAAGGTAATTTAGATAAAACCATCAACTGATGAGATTAAAAACAGGGTCATAGAAGGGAGAGTTAAAAATATGAATTCATTCACATTTTCACACAATACATATCCACAGAGCACCTACTATGAGGTCAGGGATAATTCTAGGTGATGGCAACACAGCAAAATAGAGAATAGACAGAGCCCCAGCCCTCAGAGAACTCACATAGCAGGCAAGAAACAAATGAATTAAAAACTTAAGACTGCCAGATGCCAGAGAGAGATGAAGTTGGGAGGGAAAATAGTTGACTTCCACGTGGATGCTTTAAAAAAAAAAAAATCCCCACCAAAGGACATAATTACAGAGAGGGAAGGATGGGGGGGCAGGGGAGGGGAGGGAGACACAGAATGGGAAAAGAATGGCAGAGGCCTAAGCTGAAAAATCCCTGCATCCCATACTATATCCTAGTATAATACACATGTCACAGAAGTGGTTGGATAGCATATTGTAAGTACACCAGGGACCTCGGAAGCACTCGGACTCACTGTTCCAGTGAATTGGAAACACAAGCACATCCGTTTGTGGGTGTGACCTTCCCCCAGGATTCTGGGCTGACCATATTGGAGATAAAACACAAAGTCCCAATCTTGGGAATTGCCCCTTCCAACTTAGTAACTTTCTTATTGACCGCAAGATTGACTGAGGCTTCGTGGCCAAAAAACTTCTGGTAAGAGCCTGGCTTCAAAATAGGAAAAATCTTGCTGGTGAGTATTTCTTTGCTGTAGAATTTTCTCCTGTTATAGGGGTCTGTTCAGTGGAAGACTTCTCTCTAGTGGCCTGAGCCAGTGCCACTCTGGTAGAAACATGAAGCATGAGTGAGTTATTGCTGAGTTAGGTGGCACTGAGTGTTCCCTTCTGGTGCCCACCATTCTTTGGCCCTCTGTTATATAAAGTTGTCTGGAGCAGTCTGTAGACAGAAAGGCACGTATGTTTTATCTTTGTGATGTTGAGATGAAAGCTGTCACTCGTAACTTGACAGCATGTTTCCACCAAGTGATGTCCTGTGCAGGGGACCAAGAAGTGGGCAAGAATAAAGGAGATTCAGTGTGTTTGAGGAAACCTTCAGGAAGAATATCACACCTCTGGTGATTGATCTAGGTGGGCAACGGCAAGTCGGGTGGGCAGGCAAGGCCTTAAAAGGCTATTTCACAGTACTGCGCTGAACAAGTGGATAGAGTCTGCACATCCCACTTGTGTCTGACTCCCCTGTGCTAACTCAGCCTCCATTAACAGTGACAACTTCTGTCAAAGGACGTGCCTGCATTTGTTCCCTCAAGAGTGGAAAGATTGGCTTTGACATGCTCCTGGCTCACAGATCCTCTCTGGTTTGTACGTTTTTTGTTTCATTCTTTCCGGTCTTTGTTTCCTTCCTTCCACTTACTGTGGAATTAATTGCTCTTCTTCTTCTTCTTTTAACCTCTGAAAGTAGAAGCTCAGATAATTGATTTTTCAACTTAAAATATTTTTTCTAAGTGTTTTAAAGCTATAAATGCCCTTTTAAAATTGTTAGCTGCATCCCAAAAAAACTAGATATGTTTACAAACTTTCATTTTGTTTGAAACACTTGAAATTTCTTTTGTGATTTCTTCTTTGATTCATAGATTATTTAGAAGTGTGTCCTGTAATTTCCGAATATTTGGGGATTTTATAGCTTTTTTGTTCTCCATTTCTAATTTAATTTTGCTTTGGTTAGAGAACATATTCTGCATAATTCCACTGCTTTTAAATTTATCAACACTTGAGGGCCCAGCATATAGTTTATCTTGGTGAACGTCCCATATGTACTTGAAATGCATGTATACTTGTAGTTACTGGGTGAAATGTTCCAAAATGTGCATGAAGTTATGTTAGTTGGTAGTGCCTACTATATCCCTTCTAGTTTTTCTACTAGATCTGTTGGTTACTGAGAGGAGAATGTTGAAATATCCTTTGAAGCCCGCTCTTTGCTATGGCCACACTTAGGGTTGGTACATATGTCTTCTGGATTGTGGTCCTGGAAGTCAGGTTTTCTTACATAAGTGGAAGAATACCACCTCTCGCTCATACTGCTGGCCACACACTCTGGAAAGGATCCCGCAGGCCAGCGTGGAGGCTGGCTTACAGGGTGCTCCGGGATAATCACTGACTGTTACCATGGGACCTTGGCCAATCACCAGTCGGGGGGCTGGTGCTGGCAGGAATGGAGTTTTCACAGGCTTGTGGTGAAAGGAGAAAAATAAGGACTCTGTGTGTGTGTGTGTGATGGTCAGCAGTCTTTTATTGAAAAGGACTGTAGGTTTCTTTTTTTTTCAGCGCTGAGATTTGTTGATAAGTGATTTTTAAAACCCATGTCCATAGTTGGCAAATAAAATTGTGGCAGTGTTTGTCAACCTCCAGTCTTCCTTTTGGAATTTTACTGGTGTGTGGACCTGAAGCATCTGGGACCCTGTCTTGGGCACTGCTCTGAGATGTCGCAGATACTATAGCACATGCCGTCATTTTCCTCAATAGCTGGTCCTAAGTCAGTGAGTCAGGTCATATGCTGTATAGGAAATAAACCTTAGCTCAGATTTGTGTGTCGCTCAGCCTGTGGCATCCACTCCATGTGACTGTTACTTTTGTCTGTGTATTCCAGCACTGTCCTTCTCAATCAGCTATCAGCATAAAACATGGAGGTTTCAAGAGGCAGAGGAGAGAGCCTTTTATCCCTTGTCTATTTCCTCTCTTTAAAAAAAAAAATATTTTATTGATTTTCTACCGAGAGAACGGGAGAGGGATAGAGAGTTAGAAACATCGATGAGAGAGAAACATCAATCAGCTGCCTCCTGCACACTCCCCACTGGGGATGTGCCCGCAACCAAGGTACATGCCCTTGACCGGAATCGAACCTGGGACCCTTGAGTCCGCAGGCCAACGCTCTCTCCACTGAGCCAAACCCGTTAGGGCTATTTCCTCTTTAACAGAAACCACAAAACCCTAAGACAATTTCAAAAGGTCATGTGAATGTATGTAAAAAAGGTAAGAGGAAACCTGTGGCAGGCGAGCCAGGGTCTAGAGCAGCGGTTCTCAACCTGTGGGTCGCGACCCCTTTGGCGGTCGAACGGTCCTTTCACAGGGGTCGCCTAAGACCATCCTGCATATCAGATATTTACATTACGATTCATAACAGTAGCAACATTACAGTTATGAAGTAGCAACGAAAATAATTTTATGGTTGGGTCACAACATGAGGAACTGTATTTAAAGGGCCAGAAGGTTGAGAACCACTGGTCTAGAGGGTAAAGGTGAGAAGTGTTCGGGGAGACCTCTGAGAGCCTGACACCCAGCCCCTATGCCAAGGCATGGCAGAGAACATTCTGTCTTCTTTCCAAACTTAGTCTGATACCTGGGCTACTGTGTGTGGCATCTCAATCAGGACACTGTATAATATATAAATGCTACGTAGTAGTATTCTGCTATTACTGACTAGCATGAAAATACTTGGGATTATGACAATACCAGTGCTAGCAGGTGACATTTCTTGAGCTCTCCCCGTGGGCCAAGTACTGTACTAAATGCTTTATGTGTATTATCTCATTTAATATTCACAATACCGATGTAGGTCCTTCCGTGATACTCCTTTCTATATGAGGACATGAGGTTTCGCGTGGTTGAGTAGCTCGCACAAGGTCGCACAGCTGAGAGTGCTCGGTCAAGGCCTGGAGCCCAACCATCGGCTCCAGGGCATGTGCGCTCTCCCCTAGCGGCACTGGCTCTCTTTCTAGTTTGTGCAATGTTTATTATTCTATGTCAAGTTAAATTAGCCTCCAGTGTGGAGGCCTCATGCTATGTCTGCCTAGTTTATTCTTGCTTTTAAAACTTGATCCTGGGGGTTTTTACACGTATATGTGTTCCTTTGGGTGGAAAATGAGAAGCGCAGTCGGAGCTGTGGCTGGGGATGCAGAGCCAAAGCTCGCAGGGAGGGTTCCAGGGTGGCTGGGACAGGGTCCCGGGAAGGTGTCTGGTGATGTAATCTTTTGGTACCTCGGGTCCCAGGTACGAAAGCTGGTGCTCTTCTTCCAAATCATGTAATTCTCGCTGGAGCCTGGGGACGAGGCGGAAAGTCCCGCCTTGGGAGAGCTGGCGTAGACAGTAATGTTTCTCCTCAACCCGTTCCATATGCGCCAATCCGTTGGTTTTTTTCTTGGAGGAAGGCTTAAGATTGAATTTCTTAGTGAGTCTAACCCAGACCTTTTTTGCATTTATGGCTGTGAGAAAAGTGGGGGAGACTGGTATTTTTTCAGCACCCCTTGGGCTCCTTTAAAAAAAAAGGTTTTGGCATTCTTACCTGTCAGTCAGATTCATCCTTTCCTTTAATCACCACTGCTTCCCACACCACCTCCAGCCCTGCGCTGCTCCGATTTTAGATGCCAACTCTCAACCGTTTGAGTCTCCTGAAGCGCACCTCAGCCATGCTGGGCACTCTCCTCCGGCTGACGGCCACGTTCCTGGGGACCAGGGTGTGGTGCCACTTCCCCTCCCCAAGGACAGGTGCAGAGACGAGCAGACAGGATATCTGTCAGGCCAGGCCGAGGCTCATCTTCAGCCGATCTAAAATCTTCAAATGTTCCACCTTGACTTTTGGGCCCTCGCTTTTTTTTTTTTTAAAGACAAGGCCCTATTCTGGTCATCTGTATCTTCCAATTGTAATTTTCACATGGATGACTTAAAAGTACAGAGAAGCCTCTGTCAGCCCATGTACCTGTGGCCTCTCCACCACCTCTGACCCACTCCTCCAGGTCTGGCCTCAATGCCCGTGACACCGCCTGAGACCAGAAGCGCCCTTGCTTTCTCCTCTGCTGGTGCCATGGATGCTGCAGTCTCCTCCATGCTCAGGACATGCTCCTGAAGCTGAGATGCCCTCACCCCTATGCACACCCACGGGCCTGTCTTCTTTGTCTCCAGCAAAGGAAAGGATTCAGAGGTGGGTTTTTAGAAACTCTGCTCCATTTAGTACAGTTTATTGTATATTTCCACATCCATTAGAGGCAAGGCAGGACTAGGAAGAAGTGAAATTTAAATTGGCACGAAGTTAGTTATCATCAGACCTTTGGGCAGGATTAGGGACGGTGGACACCTGGGGTAGGCAGCTGGGCCTAGGAGCTCTGAGAAGGTGCTGTGACATGCTTGCATTCTTCAGAGAACCCAAGTCACATCGGACCACACGAGGGAACCTTCAAACCTTTAGGAGACGGTTACCCCACAAACACCTTTGTTTAGAGTACACCTGAACTTCCCGTAAAACTTGCAGTTCATAATCATGCTCTGGACAGAAGCCCAACCAGATTAGGGGTGAACTCTGAATGTGCCTGAGGTCGTCTGGGCTCCCTTCTCCTTCATGGCAGCATTTAAAGAGAACACTTCAGCCACATATGTGGTTTTTGTGAGTCTGATTTTCTTTCATAGAAATGAAAAAAGTTCACTCCACAAAAAGAAAAATCCTACTTTATAGCATATATCATCCCAACTACAATTTCCCTTCATAGAAATGCACAACTGGTACCAGGAACCTCAGTGTGCGGAGTGTCTAGGACATAGAGTTGTTAAGGAAGAAATTGTAGGAAGTCAGGCAAGAGGTGAAAAACAGAACAGTGCGAGTCTGACCACCGAGCTGGAAGTTTCTGAGCACTCACTTATACTCTAGGGATGTCCCATCCAGCCACTTCCATTCGTTTTCATGCTCCGAATCTGTGAGGCCGATCCAATGGCTCTCTCTCCCCACCATCTGCTTTTTTATCCATTGCTGAGCAATAAACCAGAGACAGTGCATTAGTATTTCTTGGAACAGATGTCTGTGGGGTTTCTCCCCCAACATTTAGAAAATAAGGACAATTTAAAAGAGGATGTGTGTCAGCACATTACTCTGCTTTTGCTGTACTCCTTTTTTAAAAAAAAATAGATTTTATTGATTTTTTACAGAGAGAGGGGGAGAGGGATAGAGAGTTAGAAACATCGATGAGAGAGAAACATCAACCAGCTGCCTCCTGCACACTCCCTAGTGGGGATGTGCCCGCAACCAAGGTACATGCCCTTGACCAGAATCGAACCTGGGACCCTTGAGTCCGCAGGCTGACGCTCTATCCACTGAGCCAAACCGGTTAGGGCACTGTACTCCTTTTTATTGTGCTTTTGTTTGGCACTGTCTTGGGGGCTTTGACAGTTTTCCTCTTATCCTATACTAGAGGCCCAGTGCACCAATTTGTGCACAGGTGGGGTCCGGCTGGCCTGCTCCAGCAGACTAGGGGCCGTGCAGGAGGGGCCAGGCAGGGGCGCGGAGAACGGGCTGAGACCGCCCCTGTGCCCACTGCAGCCTCACAGCCCACGGTTCCTTTCAAGGTGCACGAATTCATGCACTGGGGCCCTAGTAAACTCATAAGTAATATTTCAGCGGTGTTCTTCCTCCTCTAACTCACCCAGACCACTCAATGAGTTCAGCCAGCTCCATCCCCTTCAACCACCCACCCCTCCTGTGTTTCTCTATAATAGCAACAGCCATGGCATCATGGAGCTCTTTCCTTGGGCCAGGTGCCACATCCAGTATGTCACATGCAACGTGTCTTTATGCCTTACAACAACCTACATAATAAAGATAAGCGGCTGAGTTGGGATTGGGCCCAGCTCTGTATATCCTAAAGCCCCGGTACCTGATTATATGCTCAATCCCAGTCAGTTACTGTGGGAAGCATCTATCTTCTGGGTTGTGTTTGCTGGAGATACTTAGGGAAAAGGAAGGAGGCCACTGGAGCAGTGTGGCACTGAAGAAAGAGCATCGGCATTGCCAGATGGACTTCACTTTCAGGCTCAGCTCTGCATTATCTGTCATCCATGATTAAACCATTTAAACCTCGTGGAACCTCAGTAGGGTCGTAAAGTTTAAAGGAGAAAATGGCTTGCAACGGTGCCTGGCACACATAAGGGCCTACGGAGTGCTCACCATCACTAGCTTGTGTGGGCTCTGTCCCTATGGACTTTTTCTGGGCCACATGTCTGGTCCCTTACACCTCACTCTACCCCTATGGTGCTCATGCCTCGTGCCCCTCTCTCCTCAGGGCCAGCCCGCAGGCTTCTCTTCTGCGTAACTGCTCTGACAGCCACCAGGAGGAGCCACACGTCTCCCAGGCTGGACCAGCAATCTTCCAGGTGGAAGCAGGAGGATACAATTCCCATGCCAGGAATGCTTCTTGTCACTGGATAAAGCCCAAATCTCCATAATACAGCCTTCTGTTTTTATACGACCACGAATTCTTGATATCTTTGACTCCCCAGTAAGCATGCAATTTCCAAATGTAAACTATCCCTAAATTATAGTTTTCCCCAACTCTAAGTATGCTGCAAACATACCTGTTCCTCTCTTGTGTTTATGAAAACGAGATGTGAAGACTTGTCTTCACAGAAAAGTTTCGCATCCTCAAAAATTTCTTTCTCGACCGAAAAATAGTAGCATTTGTCTGTGAAGTTCTTCCAGTGAGGCGGGCAGCCTAGGAGTGCAAAGGTTCACAACACTGATTAAAAACAAAACAGGAAAAGCACCATGCCTTCTTCAGCTGTGTGCAAGAGGCCCTGCTTCCCGCACAGGCCTGGAGCAGCCCCCTGTGTCCGTGTGTGGAGCCCGGACATGCTGGGAGCAAAGACAAGTACAGGGAGCTGCAATTATGGTTAAAACTACATAATCTGGAAAATATCTGTGCTTTGTTCTTCTGCATCCAGATTAGTCCTTACAATGACAGAAACAACAACCAAAGGCAGTGCAGGCACAGATGGTCACCGTCAGTCTGGAGTCATATGGAACCTATAGACAACTGCATGGGAGAACCCGGAACCTAATCGGGCTCACAGAACAGCAAAGATGACCCGAGTGGTACTGAAGGAAATCAAGTGAAATTGGGTGTGGGTCCAAGGAGAGAAAAATAGGCTTGGGTGCAAACCCAGCATTTAAGAATTTACCAAAGGTTTAATTATGAAAAGGGCTAGAAGTCACCATAATACCTTCTCAGAAGCCATGAAATCTGGGCTTCAGTAACACAAAGTTCCACCTGCATGTTAAGTGAGGGACGTCTGTCCCCAGGTGAAGGGCATAAAGTGAGGACAGGATGGGTCAGGAGTGGCCAGCCTTGGACTTTCACGAAGGAAATGTCTGGGGACAAGTTTGTCCCTGAGGGCCAACTCAGTTAAATAAACAAGGGCTAGAGAACCTGTCATGTTTACACGCGCCTGTGAGAGCAGCAGAGCCCAGTGCCTCCCCCACGAGTGTGGGGGGAGCATGGAGGGCACACTGGGGCCAGCGCAGCCATGAGCACACACACTGCCCGTCCCCTGGTGCCAGGGAGGGCTCAGACTTACCATTGGCCTCAGGTGCTGTGGTTGGCTCGTTCTGCAGGGCCAGGGGCACTGCTGCTCCTGATGGGCCTGGAGGGCCAGGGGGGCCCTTAGGGCCTGGCATGCCTGGCACCCCAGGCAAGCCCGGCAGCCCCCGCGGTCCAGGCACCCCGGGCTCCCCCACGGTGCCTTGCAGTCCCTGGAAGCCAGGAGGGCCCTGGGGGCCGGGGAGTCCGTCCTTGCCTGGTGGGCCTTGTGGGCCTGGGTCCCCACTGGGTCCTTGAGGGCCGGGCTTCCCTGGAGACCCACGGGAGCCTTTGGCGCCCTGAGAGCCTTTGGAGCCTTTGCTGCCTCGCTCTCCAGGGGGGCCGACCGGCCCAATTGGGCCCCTCTCACCAGCAGGGCCGGGCGGACCAGGCTCCCCTTTCTCTCCCTTCTGTCCCTTGTTGCCAGTGGGACCAGGGGGGCCCTGCGCGCCTCTGTCACCTTTCGGACCCCTGGGACCAGGAGGACCTAAAACATAAAAATATAAATGGTACAACATGAAATCCATTGTAAGTGATAGTGAAAATTTCACCCTTTTATAAAACTTCCAATTTAAAAAAATCTAGACATACAAAATATATACATTAAGGATTGCTTACTGTTTTACCATACTATTGTTGACAGAATTTTTTTCTTTTTAACAGAAATGTTTCTTTCTAAGCCCACCCCTCCCTCTCCAAGCATTTAGAGTAGCTCTTATTGGCACAGGACTTTCTAGTACCCACTGATGCTGTGGGGAAGGGACATCTTCATGCAGCAGCATCAACACGACTCACACCATCGAACTGGGTTCTCCTATTCCACTGGGCAGCTTGGGATCAAGATTCCCTCCCACTTACTTCCTCTTTTATTCACTTATTGGACAAATATTTATTAATGAGCTGTTATATGACAAGCACCACAAAAGGTATTGTGGTACCTAAATAGTTGATTTAGAAAGAAAAATGCTATCAAGTGTTGAGAGGTACTGTCCTGATAACCAGAGAGAGGCTCTTCCTGTTGCATCCCACCTGGCGTTCCTGTCCTTTTCACCGGTGCTGCAGCGACACTGCTGTCCTTAGGGTGAGCCTTGCTCATCATGGACCAGCTCAGAGAGACAGGAGGTCTTGGTGGGAAAGTGCTCTCGGAGCCAGGCCTAGGGAGGGTCAGTTTCACTTTTTCCGGATTGTTATTCTAATAATGCAAATAGGGAAGGTGGGCTAGAGGGGAAAAATAGGTGGACCACTGAATTGGCAGGGAAGAGAAGAAAAAAAAGACTTTTTTTCTACCAAAAAAAGGAAATAGCAATTCTTCCTGAAAAAGGCAGGGGGCAGGGTGGGGAGGCAAATACCTACTCATCTCATAAAGCAGCTCACTTTACATAGGACTGTCTTAAGTTCTCAGGGTTGATAGGGAACTTCATTCAAATACGCCAAGATTCTGTATAGTGAATGACAGTTTTCAAGGCACTTGCACATCCATATGCCACCTGACCGTTATGACATATCATTCCCACAGCACATCTGAGGAAAACTCGGGGCCAGAGGCGCCAAGCTCTTTGTTCAAATCAAGCTCAGAATAAAAACCGATTTTTTTGTTTGAAGCACTATATCCATCACAGATAGTTTATCTAAGATAAGGTTTAATATTTATGGCTGTGGGTAAAATCCTAGTGCGCACATGGTCACCATTGTCTCCATCCACAGCTGCTCAGCCTTAGGGAACCCATCACAGAGCTACAGCAGGAAGCTGGGTCTGCCTTCAGAGGCTGGGCTTTGAAAATGTACTGTAGGTGTCCCATACATAAGGGGATTAATCATTCATATACTTTGCTCATTAAGATAATACTTGGCTCATTAAAACTTAAAAATTTGCTGTTTCCTTTAAAGAAATGACTGAGAAAAAGAGCCAAACCCATGTTAAAAGTCAGTGCTGGATCCCCGTTAAAAGATTATTAATGCCAGGGATATATCTTCCTCCAGGACCTGGGATGCTAGTATTGTTTTATTAGCATCTGGATGATCCCAGGTTTTTAGGTCTTACTTGAAACTTTTATTGGGTGGTGGTTGAAGTGAAAATAAAATGAAATAAAATATAAGCTACCTTTAGTGCCTTAAAACCGAAAACACTGGGATAAATGATGTGGGAGTATTTATGAGCTTGTGCAGTAATAACTTGAGCTCAGTCGAGAGAAGGGTTGCGCTACATAGGGAGGCATGTGTGATGTCCCACACAGGAGCAAAGCTGAGATTTGCTTTCAAGGCCAAGTGGGTGGCTCCCTGGCTCAGGATCTGAAATGCCAGGATACCCATGCTGCTGGTAAAGCCATCACAAGCTCCCGAAATGCCTGAATATGAACCCTGAGCAGCCCATGTTTGCACTACCAGCAAAACCTCCTCGTGTTCCCCAGACTCCAGCTGGGAGCCTGGAACACCCGAATCCTGGAACCAAGCAGTTCAAAGAGGACAGAGACTTTAAATCACTGTGCTGTTTCTGTTTTGCAACCAAACTGCAGGCCTATCCCTGAGATAACTTTCCAATTGGTTTTCCAACATGACTGCTGGTGCTTAACAGAAGGCAGAGAAACCACTTTAGTTCTTAGTGCCAGCAAAAATCTTAGAGACTCAATTTTAGAACCATGAGTGGTAAGGTTGGAAGAACAGAGGAAAAGTAATATAATCTGACTTATCTTCTCACTTAAAAATCTACTTTGTAATTAAATTAATCAAACATGTATTAAACACCTACAACATGAAAAAGTCATTCTGCCTCACTGAGGTGAAATGGAATGCACAAATTAAAAGGAAATTTGCCCTAGCTGGTTTGGCTCAGTGGATAGAGCGTTGGCCTGTGGACTGAAGGGTCTGGGTTAGATGCTGGTCAAGGGCACATGCCCAGGTTGTGGGCTCAATCCCCAGTAGGGGGGCGTGCAGGAGGCAGCCAATCAATGATTCTTTCTCATCATTGATGTGTCTATCTCTCCCTCTCACTTCCTCTCTGAAATCAACAAAAATATATATTAAAAAATAAAAGGAAATTTAATAGGTATCATTTGGCAATTATTCTGAAGAATAAATTGCTTCTCAACCTCATGTTTAAGACAGGCTTCTGGAGAGTCATGGGAGCTCCCTGTCTATAGAGGAGGGACATTTAAACTGCTCCTCACCAATTGGCCAGTCTGCTTCTATGCCTTCAAAGCCTGTTCTCCAGGATCCCAGACAAGCAGTCTTCTGAGGAAGTGTATCGAGAAGTGGTGGGGTCGGCCAGGAGAGGAACCGAGGCCTCCTGCCTGGTCCACTTTGCTTTGTCCCCTGTCCTGCAGCCTTCCTGTGCGTCTTCCAAGGTTTAGCTCAAATGCCAATCCCTTACTGAAGCCTTAATCAATTGCTCTCCTGAAAATAAACTCTTGCATCTCAACCTCCCTGAATAGGTCATCTGTTCTGAGTCATCGCAGGGCAGCAGGTGTCATTGGAGGCAAGGGCCTGGGAGCTAGACAGACTTGAGTTTAGCACAGTCTGCCATTTACTAGCTCCTTGACCTTAGGTAAGTTACTCAGGCTCTCTGGGCCTCCGTTCCCTCCCCTGCAATGGGAGTGCTGATAATTCTTAGCGTAAAGAGATGTAACAAGGAAAGCAGACAATTGATCCAAGTGCTCAGCAGTGTGACTGGCATATCACAGACACTCAATAAACATGGATTTAAAAATGAGTGAAAGCTGGCTGTTGGTGACACCTGAGACTGATTCCAGGGCTGGGCACCAGAGAGCCAGGAGTAATTGGACCCAAATCAATGTTAACCCTGTCTGTACAATTTTATTCTTTGTGCACATAAAACTACTGTTTTCTGCTGTGATATGTTGGCTGGTGCTACAGTAGAAGGGGAATCTTGGATAGGAACTGAACTTGGGTATGAATATTAGCTAGCCCCCGGTCAGTGCTTTATTGACATTATTGCATTAAGTCCTCATGAGTCTAAAAGGTAGACACAGGTGGAGAAATAGAGGCACAGAGAGGATGAGGAACTTGGTACTTGTACCTAGGTCTATCCGATTCCAGAGCTCCTGTTCTCACCCACTAACTCTCATACCTCGCTCAGAAGAGCAGATGTACTAGGAGGATGCAACTTACACAGTTCCACAGCTTGCAGAGGAATAGCTCAGGATGTGATGTGAACTTCCCCCCTGAGTGTGCATTGTGAGGGATATTTGTATAAAGCACTCAGTACACTCATACTTACTATTAGCTGATAAAAATAATCAAAATAACAGAAACATTAGCTAATTTAAAGCTAGGGTCTGACTATTCAACTAGGAGCTTTTCTATACCTCCTTAGCTGACAAGTCATGCTATTAAATATGCCAGAAGTTTCCTTGTAGAAGACAAGCTAACAAACTAATGGAATAATAAAACTATGAAATTTATAAGTAGAAAATAAATATCCAGATACCATGACCGAATTGTCTAAAGGTATTACAATTCCAAGAGCTATTTAGAAAACTCATATTTTATGAGGTTGCACATCTGCTGAGATGTTCCCTCATTCTGAATTTAGAAAAACAAATAGATCAAACATGGAAGAACTTTCCTATCATTTGAAAGCCCACCCCTTATTCATATGACTCCCACCTACAATTGTCCAGCCCCTCTAGAGTTCAGGCACTCCTGTTGCTCAGAGAAACAATTACATTTTCAGGCATCACCAATTTTTATAAGGAACATCATATAAAACCAACATTTGTCTTCCTTTAGTGAATACCCACTAATTTTGGTTTCACCCTCTGGAGCTCCTCGGATGTCATTTAAAACCCCTTTCACATGCCCAGCCTGTGTTGCTCAGTGGTTGAGCATCGACCCATGCACCAGGAGGTCACCAGTTCGATTCCCGGTCAGGGCGCATGCCCAGGTTACAGGCTCCATCCCCAGTGGGGGCAAGCAGAAGGCAGCCGATCTATGTTTTCTCTCTCCCTCTTCCTTCCTCTCTCAGAAATCAATAAAAACATATCTTTTTAAAAGAAAAAAATCCCTTCCACATGCTAGCCTTTTAAATCATGCAGATAGCTGCCTTGTTCCCCATTAAGCAGCCTCTCTTATAGATTAAAATTCCCAGGTCCCTCAATCCTTCCTTACAGCTCATGGTTCCTTTTCTAAGCATGCTGGTCTATGAATGTCCCTCTTAAAAGGGGCTCTGCAAAGTATACCATATCCTCCAGGGGTGGTCTTGCCATACTGAATGGAGTTTCATCTCCCTCATTCTGGATATCACATTTATTTAATATAGTCAAAGATCACATTAGCTTCCCTGATAGACATATTTGTTGCTTACTGTCAGTGAAAACCCCCTTGCTTTCCATGCATACTTCCTCTAAGCCATGCTACCCATTAACATTTGTGTTTGGTTCCATCTACAAGCAGAACTTTACACATGTTCCCTATTTCATTTTGCTGGCATTGTTTTACAGTTCCGTCCTTCCAGATCATTTTGAATTATGATTCTATCATCCATTAGTTAGTATATACAGTTTCATGTCAACAAGTATTGGATTACCAGGTCATCCACATCCTCACACTAGTCACTGACAAAGCTGTTGAACAGGACCCTGCCATCTGCCATCCAGACCTGCCTCTAGGCGCACAGGGGCCCATTAACTATCACTCTTTATATTCATTCAACCAGTGTGGCAGACATACCCTGGGGTGACCCCCAATGACTTGTGCCCTTATGTAATCCCTCCCCCTTGAATGTGGAACCTGTGACTTGCTTCTAATCAACAGAATATGGCAAAGGTGATGGGATGTCACTCCCCTGACTAGGTTACACTGTTTAAGACTCCATCTGAGCAGACTGGAGGGAGACAGACACTGTTGCTGGCTTTGAAGAAACTGCAATGTTTTCGGGTAGTCACATGGAATGTGGTGGCCTCTAGGCACTGAGAGTGGTCTCTGGCTGATGCACCCCTCCCCCCCAAAAAAACACCCAGGAACCTCAATCTGACTTGGAGATAAATTCTGCCAAGAACCTGAGGGAGTGTGGAAATGGATCTTTCCCCAGGTAAGCCTTGGATGAAACTGTAGCTCCTCCATGAGACTGCAGCCTGGTCAGACCCTAAGCAAAGGACCCACCTAACCAGATACCGAACCCACGGACACTGAGATAAGAAATGGGTGTTACAAGCTTCTGAGTTTGTAGTAATTTGCTATGTAGCACAGAAAATACAACTAATAAAGCCATCTAACGGTGCTGTAATCCAGCACCTATTTCTCCATCTTGTTACTTGTTTTTGTAAGAGGTAGGAGTGAGCAGTAGAAGAAATGGGCTCAGGAAACAAGTTACAGAGGCAACAGAAGAGCCCTTGGAGCTTGGAAGAGAGAGAGGCAAGGAAAACGCCCCTGAAGGAAGGGTATGGGGAAAGGCGCTGGGTGCTCCATAGAGAGGGCGGAGCCTCTATCTTGTTCTTGGTGAAATACAGGCATGCTATTTTTCATTGCACTACTCTAATCAAGCTAATAAGCCTATTAATGTGAAGAAATGTTAGGTTCGCCTGCCTTCTTAGTGATTGCATTCTAATGATTGCTGCATCCTTGAAAGCTCACAAATTATCCTCTTAATAATCTCTTCTCAAATCTTTGCTGGGATGGCCATCCATGCATGTTTCTGTCACTGGAAATAGGAATCTCTTAATGATAACTGTGTGACCTAAAAGAATTAATCTTGCTTCCAAAGAAGTCCAGTTTATAATATCATTGAAATAGCTAGGCACTAATAAAATCCAAATTAACCAATCTTCTACTCAAATATTTGATGGAGCACCTTTGAACATTGTCCACAAGTTCTTAGTTACACCACTTCTCAAGACATGGAATTTAATTCGCCACCCCACCCCCCGAGTGAAGGTTGGGCTGAGTCACTCATTCCTAAAGAATGGAATATGGGAGAAGTGATGGTCAGTGACTTCTGAGGCTAGATCATAAAAAAAATTGTGGCTTTTTTCTTTCTCTTGGATTACTTGCTCTGGAGGCAACCAGCTACCATGTGGGGACACTCAAGCATTTTCCATAGTGAGGAACTAAGGCCTCCTCCCAAGTGTCATGTGAGCCATCTTGGAAGCAGGTTCTCCAGGCCCAGTCATGGCTTCAGACAACCGCAGCCCTGGCCAATACCTTGACTACAACCTCATGACAGATACCGACCCAGAACCACTTGGTCAAGGTGCTCTTGAATTCCTGATCCTCAGAAACTATGAGAAAATAAATGTTCCTTGTTTTAAATTGCCAAGTTTTCGAGTAATTTGTTGTACAGCAATAGATAACTGGTACAAAAATAAATTCAGAATTTTCACTCACCTTGTAGTATTGTGAAATTCTTGATGAGCTGACCGTGTTTGGAGTCCACGAGCTTCATTTCTTCCATAATCACTGATAAGTTCGCTACTTCAGTGTCTAATCTCGATCTCATCATATCTTGTTGCATCCTGAGAGAAACAGAATCCAAACGGATATTGGCCAGTGTGTTATTCAAGGAGGTCAGGTCATCCGTGTGTTTGGTCAGGGTATCTGTGCAAGTGGTCCTGACTTCATTCAGATTGCTGGTCAGCGTCCGCAGGTGGTGGGCTGTGTAACTGATGTTGCTAATGATGTTTACAATATCTGTTTCAAAGAGCTGGAAGCGTTCCTCCAGTTGGCTGAACTTGATGGCTGTTCTGTTCTCCGCGTCCTTGTGTATGTCCTGCAGGTCTTTCAGGTTCTGCTCGTTGGCTTGTGAGGCCGTGGTGATGTTGTCCATCTGACCTGTGAATGAGCTGAGCTGGCTGTTCATATCCTCCAGGGTGTCATTGTTGGCTTTGGCCAAGGCAGAGTTATTGGCAGCCAGCATCTGCAAGCTGTGGACTTTCTCCTTCAACCAATCCGTGTCCTTCTTGGCTTGAAGAAAAACCTGCTGCAGATTTTGGAAGTCGTTTTTGATTCGTTGGATAGCCTGGCTCGTGTCATCCACAGACTGCTGCAGGTTAGTGATGAGGCTCCTCTGCTGCACTTGGGTCAAGTTTAGGTTGTTGAGGTTCATAATGACCACATTATGAGAATACATTTGACTCTGCAGATTGCCCTGCAGCACGCTGGTATCTTGTTGCAGATTCGTAACATAGCCATTATACGCCTGCAGGGTTTTGTTTACAGTGGTGATGAAGAAAGAGTTATTCTCCAAAGTTTCTTTCAGTTGACTCTGCCTGTCCACCATTGCATCCCCACTTGCCTGTAACTTCTCCAGCCTATCTTTGTTCTTGCTGGTCTTTTCTGTAATGTCACGAAGCTGTTGTTGAAGATCCAGAATGTCTGATCTGAAGGTGGAGAGTTCTGAATTGGTGCTTATAGCTTTCTTCCCAGTTTGGTCCCCTGGAATAAGATATGTTTGTTAGATTGGTGATACAGAGAAGTGTTCAGGTGAGGTCAAAGATTCTAAAGAGACTTAACTAGTATGCCTTGTGGTTTAGATATGAAATCTGTGGTATACGCAGACTGCTCTGCATTATAAAATCCACATATCTATTTTTAAAATTAAATGTATTGGGGTGACATTGGTAAATAAAATTATATGGGTCTCAAGTGTAACCACAAAAATTAAAATTGGGTCTTGGGGAACTGGAAAGGGTGCTGAGACCAAGACTAACTTCTTTTTTCAAAAAGGGAATGAGTATTTACCTGACTCTAGACCAGTGGTTCTCAACCTTCTTAATGCCACGACCCTTTAATATAGTTCCTCATGTTGTGGTGACCCCCAATTTCATTGTTACAAATTGAACATAATTAAAGCATAGTGATTAATCACAAAAACAATATGTAATTATATGTGCTTTCCGATGGTCTTAGGCGACCCCTGTGAAAGGGTCGTTCGACCCCCCAAAGGGGTAGCGACCCACAGGTTGAGAACCACTGCTCTAGACCATCAGGCAGTGTGTCAGAAGGGAATAACATAATGTTTGTTAAAGTCACCAAAATCTCTTTTTAAAAAATGAAAACAAAAATAAAAGGATACAATAGGTTAGAATCATTTATTTTTAAAATCAATCCCTGTAATTTTCAATGCAGAGATTCTTCTATGATTCAAATAGGAATTTACTGAGCATTTTATAAATGAGCTTTGTATTTGTGGTTCTTTCTGATCAGGATTGGCCTTCAGATATTTTGGGCACATAATAGTGTTCTTTGGGGGATTCAACTCCAAAATTGGTCCTTATTTTTAAAATTAAAAGTCTGAATTAAATCATGAGGAAAGATTCAACACACAACACAAAAATTTCATGTCCTTTCGGGTGAATGTGAGTTTATAGTAGCATCATTCTAAAAAGCTGTAGTCATTTATACAAAGTAGAGTCAGGGGATTTGACTTTGTGGTTCACTCTCAAACAGATTACCTAATTTTTTCAGGTCGCTTTCCACTGCTGTGAGCTTGTCATCATAGGTTTGGCGAGATGTCTCCATGCCTCCTGTAACATTGTCCATTTTCTCTACAACTAAGATTTGGAAATCAATTCATTAGTACACATATCTGCTTAAATTTTATTTTTCAGTTTTGACAAGAGCATTTCATTACGGAATAAAGAAAACAGACTGAAACAAAGAGTATAAATGAAATCAAATACTGTATGTGGAAAAAGCCATTCTTTCAGAAAAATAAGTCAGTTACTTATCTTAAAACCCAGTGGCAATTTACTGGTATGCCTGAGAATTGTATGATTTTAATTCTTCTCATGCTTCGGTATTGCTGTAGTAGTTTTAGAAGTTGTTTGAAACTGATTTGTAAATTTTTATGTATTATACAAGTCCTCTACCTAGATTGTTTCCTATATAGATGGTCTCTGACTCTATGATGGTGCAAAAGTGTATGCACTCAGTAGAAACTGTACTTAGAATTTTGGTCTTTCCTGGGCCAGCAATATGTGATAAGATATCTCATGATACTGCTATAGCTCCCAGCCAGCCATGAAATCTCCAGGGTAAACAACCAATACTGCACAGTGTATTCATTGTGCTAGAGGATTTTGCCCAAGTGTAAGCTGATGTAAGTGGTCTGAGCAGGTGTAAAGTAGATAAGGCGTATTAAATGCATTTCCAACTTTTGATGGGCTTATCCGGATGTAACTTGATCTTCATAAGTCGAGGAGCACCTTTAATTTCCATAACACTGGGATCATTACTCATCATACTCCCAACCACCTCTGGCAGGTAGGACTCAAGTAGTAGGAGATTTCATGGCAAAGAACACCTAGCTCATTTATATACAAAGTCTTTATAGACGAGATGCAAAATCCAGAGTTTTTGCCACTTTCTGTCTTGAGTTCCACCACTGAGACCTGAAAATCTGCTTCCCTTTAGTGACGAGTGAATCTGTACTTTATCAATTCCCATTTAGATGCCCAAGTTTACAAAGAAGACCTTTTAAAAAGCATTCTCTTCATGACACATGATAGGGAGTTAGTGATGCAGTGTTAAATAAAAGCTCCTGTTATTATTCTTTCTCAGGAAGCAGTAACTCTCTATGGTTATGAATACAAGTTTATCTTTCTGTAACGTCTAATAAGAAAGGATTTCTCTGTAAGGGACACTTGTGAGATCCAACGTCTAGCAAGTTAAGATGAAGTCCATCCTTCTTGCCCTCAATAGCTTTTTAAAATAACAACTTTAGCCCTAGCCGGTTTGCTCAGTGGATAGAGCGTCGGCCTGCGGACTGAAGGGTCCCAGGTTCGATTCTGGCCAAGGGCATATGCCTGGGTTGCGGGCTTGATCCCCAGTAGGGGGCATGCAGGAGGCAGCCGATCAATGATTCTCATCATTGATGTTTCTATCTTTCTATCCCTCTCCCTTCCTCTCTAAAATCAATAAAAATGTATTTTAAAAAAACTTTATTTTTTTAAGCATGACTATCCTTTGTATATTAATTGTGAGCCAATGGGTCTAGTTCATTTTATTCATCAAGTTTCCACCCACACATGATTGTGTGAGAGGATTCTCCTGGTGTCTATCAGGAAGTGGAAGTACAGTCCCATGTGTCTGAATGACCTAACGTGAAGCGGCTCCCTGGCTCCTGGCACCTTCCCTGGAGAAGCCTGTTGAGCTGTCCCTTAAGCTTCTACAGTCTGGCCATAATGACATGTGTACACTGCACCAAAATGCTCTTTCTCACCCTAGCCTTCCCACGTGTCCTTCTTTCCACCTAGAATGTTCTTCCCTGGCCTCTTCACCAAGCTAAGACCTACTTGCTCTTCAAGACTCAGCTCACTGCCTGTGGGAGAGCTCTGCTGAATTTTCTTGGCCAGCAGTCCCTTGTTTATTACAGAACTTACTTGACTGTGTTGTCCTGGCTTGTTTACTGCAAGATCCTTTAAGGCAGGAGCATTTGTATTCAGTTTTATCTCCAGCTCTTAGCTCAATGTGCGGTACTTATAGGTGTCCAACTCATATTTACTTATGCCATTTATTTAAATAAATGAGTTTCTGCCTGCTGACTGCTGAGGCCTGTGAAAAACCCGCTGAGCTGGAGGTCATGCAAACAAATGTACAAACCACCCAAACCCCGAAAGCCTCAGCACTGGCAATGAGTATGACATCTAGTTGAATAATTATTGTTTTTTTAAATGACTATATGGACAGAGAGGTATAGTTATGATAATCTGCACCTTAGGGTTGCCTGATGGGCATCCATACTCCTAATCCCTGGAAACTCTGAACAACAAAATGTTTCCTCTGCATTTTAGCAAAGCTAAACTGTTAAAAAATAAAATAGGGAATGTTTATAAGTTTAGGTTCAGTTCTGATCCTCAAATCAAAACATATGCCTCCGTCTGTCCTCAAACCACACACAGGATCTTAAGTCCTGCCCTTTTTTCCTGGAAGCCAAAGAAACCTCTAAATATGCTGACAGGCAGTCATTTTCTAGCCTCTCCAATTTTACTTCCATTTTAGTTTTAAGAAACACAGAACTGTCACAGACAGATAATGCAGATTTCTGTAGCATAAAAATATATATTCATTAAAAACAAAACCTGTTAATTTTCTCTTCGGTCCAGCAAGGAAGTGACTTGCTCTGCGCACAAGTGCTAATGAACTGGTTCCATGCACCGGGGCATGTGCCTATGTTTAAAAACAAGATCTGGGTATAAAGCTCCTACAAACTCTGGAGTTGCAAAGCTGGCAGCTTGCTTCTGCATAAAAATACTATGCTGATGGAGATCCAGAACCAACACTTGCTGTAACAGCACACAGCATTTTCGTTGGTTTTTACTCCCAACTCGGTAGCACAAAGTCTAAGAATGGCAGAGCCATCCTTTCTCACCCTAGAAACTCTGAGTCTAGAGCTGTAGACCTCAGCTTGTAGACTGTTCTCATAGGAGGAAAACAAACATGAAGCATAGAAGGGTTACCAGCAGTCTGATTTTTCATGGGCTCCCCTTTATGGGAGATTGTTTCTTGACAGAGAATTTTTCTTCAGATCATCAGGCCTTTAGTGTTATAGCTGGAGAGTTGTCCTTCTTCAAGTACCCAAAGCCTAATTGTCTAGGATAATCTGACAATAATACCTTTTCTACAAAAGGATTATAGTATCATCCTTTGGCTTGGGCCACTAACCTCCTTTTCCCTTGTCTTGATTTCACCCATCTTTTAAGGTCCACTCCAAATCTTGTCACCCCATTGTGCTAAGCCTTCCTTGGTTATTTGATTCCATACCACACCAATTGATTTTTTTTTATCTGAATGGCAATAATAACAGCCTCCATTTACTGAGTGCCTATCCTTTGCAAGATGCACTGCACCATCTCTGCAGTTAATCCACAACTTCTATTTTACAGATGAAGAAATTGAGGCTCAGATATATTCAGTGACTTGCCCAGAGTCACACAGCGAGTAAGTGACTAAGTGGCTAGGAGATCTAACTCCACAATCCCTGCTTTCTCTGTAAGTCCACATTGCCTCTGATTTAGTATTTCTTTTCCCTAAATATGGTTTTCTCCAAGAAAAATCCCTGGAAGGGAAAGATTATGTCTTGTTTGTCTTCTCTTTATAGTCATCATCCTCAGATGTTTACTAAGCATCGCTATGTATGTGACATAGTGTAGACAGTGAGAAGACAAGCTCATGGCCCAGTCTGAGGGACAGGGAACAAGAGCAGAGCACAGCTCCTGCCTGGTGCTCATGAGAGTTTACACCAAACTGACTGTGGTACTGAGGGGAAACCCCCTACACCAAACTGACTGTGGTACTGAGGGGAAACCCCCTCCCACCCCCCACACTGGTACCTGTGACTTCCCAGTAATACCAACAACACTATTTCAGTTTCATTACAAAAATAAAGAAAATCTGGTTGTAGGTTATTATCCTAGACTCTAAAGAAAATCTGGTTGTAGGGTATTATCCTAGACTCTAAAGTCTACTTTGTCACTGCTACTTGGGCAGCGCTTAGCAAGGTAGACATTCTACAATAGGAATATTGAATTAAAGGAGAGCCTTACTGAGAGAGACTCAGATTTCTGTCCTCTTTCTTTATCTCGTTGTTACCTTCAGATGGATGCCTTCTGGGCAGGACAAATGAATAGGATTCAGGGAATGTTCTGAAAGAAACATGACCTATGAACTTAAGAGCTGGCTTCTGCCACAGAAGCTCCATTGATGGGTGATAGAAAGCCCAGGGCAGAGGACCATGCTGTAACCGTCCAAGAACTTGCTTTCTGGAAAGCAGCTGACGAGCCTCATGGTCACAGTCACTGTGCAGACCTGTCTGGGTGACTCAGCAGTCCTCTGACTGGCTCAGCAGATTCTCTAGAAGGAACTTAAGTGACGTCCTAATTGGCAGCTGTGTAAGTGACATACAGAAGAAGTAAAGAACATTTTGAGGAAACCATGGAGTTGCCTTTGCTAACTCTGACAAATAAGGAGTTTCTATTTTCTTTCTTTTCAAATCCTCCTTCAGAGAAATATCTGCTTTCACTGAATATTTTTTCTTTCTTTCTTTTTTAAAAAAATGAGTTTCTCTAGACTTCAAAGGGAGATCTCTGAAAGGAAAACCGAGTCTTATCTTTCTGCCTTTTACAGTGTGGAGTCACCAGCATCTTATCAGCAAGAAAGAGGATTCACTGTACAAGAGAAAACACATCTGGAAAATATCAACATTTTAGTTCATCAAGGCTGTGCTTGGAAACCAGAATCGCATGTTGTTTTATCTTATTTTTGTCAGTAGAGGCCTGAGGGATAAGGGCCTTGAAGGAGGTAAAAGACCAGCCAGACGGTGGTCACTTTGCCTCCACTTCTCTCGCTCCCTCAGTCTCTTCCCCCTTCATCCTGGTCAGACCACAGCCTCCAGAGCAGGCCAAGCCAGTCTCCAGGGTTTCAGGTTTCTAGGTAGGGCTTCAAATTGCCGCAATTCCCTAAGAGCAGACTGGCTTAGAGGTCCTTGGGCATTGACTGATTGCCTTAACAGAAGTCAGCTCTGCTCCACAATTCATTCACTGTCGATGCTCTCATTAATTCATTCAGTAAACTTTATCGGGTTCCTATGAAGTACCATGAGGCTAGGTGCTGGTGGGAGGTATATCAAATAAAAGGTAGTCTCTTTTCTTCATGGAACTTACAGTTTGGGTGGCAAGACAGACAAGCCCACTGGCCATAATGATACAGGGTGGCAGGGGCTAAAGTAAATAAAAGATGCTATAGGAACAAACAGGAGGGCACCTAACTCAGCCCTCAGGGGCTTCTCGCAGGATGTGTGAGACATGAAGGGGAGGAAGGAGCCATTTAGGTGGAGAGCAGAGAAAAGGTTTTCCAGGCAAATGGACCAACACACAAAGCAAACCAGAGCTGACAAGGGCTTTCCAATGTTATAATGCAGAAAATGCGTGTGCTTTAAAAAGAAAAGAGAAAAAGAAGAAGAAAGCCTCTCCTTTGGATCTTCCTATGTAATTCTGAAGGCATAAAGACCCTAGACCGTATTTCCTTGCAGAAGTAAAAATTACAAAATATCATATGGTGACAAGCTCTTCAAACCTTTCTCATCTCCCTTTCAAGCAGAAAATGTTTACTTTCATATCACACAGTACTGAGCCCTAAAGATTCATTAAATGGCTGTTTGATTCCAAATTCCTCCTTTATCTGGGTTTGCTGGCAAAAGTCATGGAGAAGTGAGGAATAAATAACCTAGTAAGGAGGACAGTCTGAATTACTTAGGACATAAAAACCCTCCTGCCCCCCTCTTGGTCTCCTCCTTCACCTCATCCAGCCCTTGCACTTAATCACTTGGTTAATCCTAGGGTAGAGTAACTCATCACAAATGGATACAATGAGCTGGTGATTTTCCAAATTGCCATTGCTCAAATTCATCAGTCAACATACTACAGGAAGCACCCAACTTTTCCATGAATATGTCCCTAGAAGTGGGGACTTCTGACTACACTAAGTATTTTTAACATATTGTACCATATTAATGGCTACAGCTGTATAAATGCAGTCATAAAGAAAGAAGGAACAGAGGAATACAGCCACTTATCTATTGGGACTGACTATAGACAGGTGGTTTAATTACATCACCTTTGCTCATCCCAGTCACCTTAAAAGGTGGCATTATAATTGCCGGTTTACATATAAGAAATCGGAAACTCTAAGAGGTTACGATTCATACCCAGGTTACACAGCTATGCAGAGGACTTAGCATTATGCTTGGCACGACAGTCAGCATTCATAAACACTCATAATTGTATCACAAATGGCAAAATCAATAATTGATCTAGGACCAAAACCCATTCTCCTTCCAATACACTGTTTTCTCAGGAAACCACTAAACACTGGGAGAGAGGTGGGAGAAGTACAAATTGGAGAGAGTTTACATTTAATCTTTCTCTTCCTAGGCCAAGTCTACAGGCCAAGGAAATGAGAGGGAATGTGTGGGATTCTCCCTGTTAACCTGTCACTCCTGAGGAAAGGCTGAGATGGTAGATGAGTGAAGGTTTTGAAGATCAGCAGACCCCATATCTGTCTCACGTGTCTTTGACAGGAAGGCTTCCATGGCTGTTTTCTATAAAAGCGTTTATGTACTTCATGGTTCTGTGTCATGACACCTACCTGTGGTGTCTGGACTGGGTATGGGGTTTGGGAAGGGGAAACCCACTTTGTCTGCAGGTCTGGAAGATTCAAGCAAAAAGCCTCCAGTGACCTTAAATCAGGCACATTGAAAGGCTGCCTAACGTCCCATAAAGTATAATTGAGGGGTGGTGCTGTCTCGGTGTTTAATTTCTACAGGGCAAGATTTTTATGGCGCTATACAAACAACAGTGACCACAGTAAATGTGCTGAGGAGAGAAAAGGGGAATTAGTTGGCCAGTCCCTGGGTGAAATAAGTCATATCTCTGGAGATCTTGTGTTTGGCTTCTCCTCTTCAATATAGTTTTCCTGTGTGCTGACTCCAGAGTTCCCACAGGATTCAGAGATAAGATGAAACTGATAGAGGAAGAGGGAGTAGCTGGAAATAGGTAGGAAAAAACAACAAAGAGGAAAAATCTTTATAATTCAGAGAGGGACATCATTGTTATTGCTAAAATGAGTCAAAAGGAATTACTACTGTCTCCTTCCAGATCCCACAGCTACAAGAAGCTGAAGACACACAGGAGGAACTTAGGATGTTGCTTAGTTTTGCATCTGAGTTGTACTCATGAAATACTTCATACTGGTAAACATGGGTTTTTATCATGTTAATGAAGGAAAACTTACTATTTGGAAGAAAAAGGAAAGAATACTTACCTTTGTATCCCAGAATGGCCACTGTGATTGTTAGCAAGGCACACAAAATGTATAATAATATGATAGAAAACTTCAGTGCCCAGTTGTTTTTACATTTGGTACATTGTGTTCCTTCCTGAATACCTGTAAGAGAAGTCAAATTTTAATAATAATGGCCAAAAACATCATTTAGAAAAGTATCTTTGTACATTCTGGTTTAAATATTATGATTAATAATATTAATCAGGATGAGTGGTATTTTAAAATTAAACATACCTCTTTAGCACTACAAGCACTTTAAATATTACCATGCTGTTATAACTATTTAATATAACTTGAAAATAACACATAACTTTGTCTCATAGAATAGTTTTGAACCAAATTCCACTCTGATAATTATGATTATAATTTCTCTACATGACAAAAGATTTAAAATACCCAAATACCTACAGCAATTCAAACTCAACCAACCAAAAAAAAAAGTGACTTGTCTTCTGAAGATGTTTGTTTCAGTGGTACGCTAGAACTAGTTGCTATTGGTTTACTCTTGCTAAATTTTTAGGAATTTGAGGAGCTGATTGTTAAACTCTTGGTAGCTTGAAATCAGTCTTGGAGGGAGTATTTACACCATGGAAATTGGCAAGCACTACAAATTATGATCCCACCCCTGCCCTTGAACTGGTGTACTATCATGCCACTAGCTCTAAAGGTACTATAACCTATAACAGAAAAATAGGTAATTTTAAGATTAAAATGCTCAATATATAACCATTTTTATATATTACACATATACAGTAAATAGACACAGACCCTTATGTAAGTTATCAGTTATTTAAATATGAATTATGAAATAACTAGAAAAAGATCTTTTTGATGAGAAGAGGTAAATTTTGACTGCTCACAGTTCAACTTTTTGAAAAATATTCTAATCTAAATGAGAAACCATCATCACTTCTGCAAGTGACTCCAGAAACCCGTAACAGGGAACTTTCCATCGGATTGATTAGAAACACAGAAGACAAAGACTGTGGACATTTTAATGTGAAAATCACATTGTAAGGAGCACCAGCAGATTCCTTCTTTCCCCGACCTGTTTTCCTATGTGTCTACTAACAGCGTCCCCCAGGAGCAACCGCACATAAAGGGCTCGTCTTCCATAACTGTGCTCAATAACTTTTGATAGATAGGTCGTGAGGATTAAGCCACAACCGAAGTTTCTCTCCTTGGGTTTGTAATTTTACCCATAGTGCCCTGCTTCAGTGAAAAGAGTTCTTCAGCTGTGTTTAATGCAAAATGATGAGAGAAACAGCATAGAACAATGATTCAAATTTAACTTTCAGGGTTTAACCAATCCCGCCGTTGTTCTGGGCCAGAGACCCAACAGGAGGGGCGGGGGGGGGGGGGGGGGGTGCTCAATCTGTCCCAGGACTCAGAGCAGTGACTCTCAAACTCGGGTGCATCAGACTCACGTGAGCAGTTCCTTAAAACACAGCATTTCTAATGCAGGAGTCTGAGAAGGCACCTGAGAATCTGGACTTCTAACACGTTCCCAGGGGATGCTGATACTGCTGGCCTGAGGACTGTACTGTAGGACAGTGCTTCTCAAACCGTAAGGTGCTTATGAATCCCGCTGTTCAATGCAGCCTGATTCAGCAGGTCTGAGGTAGGAGGTAAGATTCTACATGAGATCCAGGTGATGCCTGGTTAGAGAAACACACTTCGAGGAGCAAAGGTCTAGTTTAGAAGATGACCACGCTGGATCAACCTTTGGTTAACCAATTCCTAGAAGGTGAAGCTATAAAATCAGACTCATTGTTCAAACAAATCTAGAGTAAATCAGCTTCTTTGCATTGCAGTTTTCCCATTTCTTTTACATATTTTCCTTTCCATCCTCTTTTAATTGCCACCTGGAGGTCTCAGCACCACCTCTCATGTCCAAAACCAACCTTGGTACTAGCCCTGCAAAACCATATCTCAAACTTTCACCTAACTTTCTTATTTCCATCCATTCTAAAAACTACCAATCTCTTATCCCTCCAGGTGCTTAAACTCAAAGATACCCTGAAGTCTTCTCTTTTACTTAATCTCTAATTCAATCAGTCACGGGGCCCTGCTAATCTTTCTGTGGGATATTTTTATCATGATCATCTCATCTACAGCTAACTGATGTTCACTCACTGCTTACATTGTATCAGGTACTTGACATACAGTGTCTTTAATCCACATAATAACCCTTCAAGGAGGAATGGTAGTGAGGGCCGAAATAACATTCCATAGACATTACAGCCAGGATTCAAACCTGGGTCTGACTCCAAAAGCCATGACCTCTCCACTACACTATGGTGCCTCTCTCTGGTCAGTCTTTCCTCTCCATTTCCACTGCCACCATCCTAGGGTGAGATTCTTCCATCTCAGCAGAAGCTTCCCCTCTCACTCCCACTGGAATCAGCCTCACCTGTACTGAAATACCGCTATCCCCATGACAATGCTGAAAACAACAACAAAAACTTTCAACAGCTTATCCTGCACTTAAGGATGAATACACACACACCCATCAGCTCTTAGGCTCTTCCTAACCTGGCAGTTTAAAATGAAACCGACCTCTCACATCCAGTTAGAGTGAATATATTTTTGGAATTGGGAGAGGGAGAAGTACAGGTAGACCCATGAACATACCACATTTCACGTTCAGAAACCATAAACTTGATTCAGTAGCAACTATAAAACCCAGAAGGATATCAGACATAGGGATGCCACGGGAGTGTGGAAAGGCTGGGAGGTAATTTTATGGTTGATGGGGGTGTTTCATTCCTTTTGGATTTTAGGACCGTGGTGGGTTCTTTACACCTCTCCAGCGCTATTTCTTATGTTCTATCAGAAGAACCTCAGGAGATTTAATCAGAGCAGAGATTATGGTAGAGAATAAGGTCTGGGACCAGAAGGTTGCTTCGAGGGCATCTGGTTAAGCGACATTGTGTTACTGATGGGGAAAGTGAGGCCGGTGAGGTACAGCAGAATCAGAAGCTACCCCCAATGCAGGGGTGTCCTCCTCTCTCCCGGCCGTGTGCGCTCACTCTGTGTTTCCACTGGACGTCTTGTACACGCGGCATGTGTGCACATCCACTCCCAGCCAGCTGTCACTGCTTCACATTCTGAAGAACAGTCACTTCCTCACAATGTGCACTTCGCATTGCTGACTGTATCAGCATTTAATCAATATCAGATGGCACCATCTGACCTCCCTTTCCACTTGACACACTTTTTCTGTCTTGTTTTTTCTCCCCCCTCCCAGACTTATTTTTAATAAGAATTCTGTTTTATCTTTCCCTCTCTGCCCTCCGCTGGGGCGATGTAGGAATGCCTACTACAAAGAGACCCTGCTGGCTCATGTAGCTGGGGGACTCCTCCTCCTTGAACCTAGATGGTCACAAAAAAACATTCAAGAGAGATATCCCCCTGTTAGCAGCCTTTGTAGTGTTTGTTTTCTTAGCATTACTTTCCAGAGACTGGGGACTCTGTTGCTGCTGGAGGGGGTGGGGTAGGAAGGGCAAGGGAAAGGATCTGCCGAGTGCTGCGGGTAAGATTCTAGTGCAGGAAGTGAAGCAGTTTTGCCCCTTACCACCAAGAGATCTAGGTTATAAAAAAACCCTGGCCCAAACAGCACATTTGTAATTCAGCAGGCCACAGGCAGAATGTGCCTGAAGGTTCCATGCCTTTCCACTGGTTATCCCTCTTGAACTACCTCCCATTGAACTTAATTCTTGGCTCACATTCTGAATGTATTTTCCCGTGTCCAAGTCTTTATTATACAAAAAAAGTTCGGGGCCAAGTGAAGCCAAAATCACTCTGGTTAACTCCTTGTGTGTTCTACGGAAGTCCAGAGTAGCTGACAATACGGTCCCCAGTGCCCGAACTCAAAGTCCCCTGTGGCCCTGTTTCTAGCCCAGGTTTAGATAAGAAGACTGGTGGTGGGGGGGGGGGCGCACAGATCAGGGACTGTTAGCTGGTTGGAGAGAATAATTGAAACACTGCAGGAATGAGGAATGACAGTGCAGATGGCCAGAAGAATTCCCCAGCAAGGAGCATTCCTTTCTGCTGTGGTTCTCCATAAAGAGCCCTCCCAAGTGCTGTGGTCCAGGCTCCAATCCAGTCTGTTTTTCCAACCTTTTAGGAGAACAAAAGAGTTTCCTTCACTATCGTATTTTTCTGCCGTGTACATCACCAAAGGAAGACTTATCTGTTCAAACGGACACATGCTTGTTACGCTAAGGCTGGCATTACGGGCAAGTGTGGGGCACTTCTGGCTGTTTGAATTATCACAAGTGTCTAGAACTCAGTGATGTTGCCATAAAGATCATGTTACCAAAGATAAACTTCAGTAAGCTGGTAAACTACAAAATCCAGAAAAACACAGGTTTTGATCTGAGATTTGCAGTGACCTTTTCATGTGGTTTTTTCATAGTTATTAATCTACTGCCTGGTGGCATATATTCCCATAAACCCATGAGAATGATTTGGCTATAACAGTAAAGCTGATGATTCAAATACATTTCTATAATTAGAATGCCCTCAAAAGCAACAAAACGTTAAGAGTTAACATCCTGGTTAGTTATTTGGATGTTACACAATAGCACTAGAACAAAGTTAAACACATAAAACACTTTATTAAGTTTTTCCTTATTATAAAGGTCATTTACTAAATGATGAGATATGAATTTAGTTAGTTAAAAAATGTTGTTGTTTTTTATTAATGAGTAATTTAGATCCCCAAATACAACTCCCAGCCCTGGATGCCTTATTATGCCAAGTTTCCCAAACAATGTGGAGAATCATAAAAGCAAAAGCAGGACAAGAATTGTTAATGAAACAGCTTTCTGTGCAAAATAAAGCCTCACAGCATCTCTGTATTCAGAGAGATGTGCTCAAATCAGAAAAAAAATATTTAGAAGAGAGTTTTATGAGTTTGAAATCTTCAGCATTCATTCTAAGCTTATAGTAATAAGGTGCACATGTACTAAGGATATAGTTTATGGTTTTTTGGGTTGGTTTTAATGTTTAAAAAGTGTGTATTACTTGTTTAACGTTTATAATTCGTACCCTCCCTACTAAAAAGGAATTGTAGGCAAAAGCCAGATGTAATGATGCCACTCAGAACTAAGAGTGTCTGCCAGTACACATACCGTCTCAGAAGAACGCCATTATTTTCTCCTTGTGGTTTTTATAATAATGAATCCTTTATTATATGAACTGTACACAAATGCTTTCAATTCTGAGGAAAGAAATCTTGCTCACTGGGGAGCTGAACCATCACATCTCTCACATTTGTCTCTCCCCGCTGGCCCCTTCCTCTTGGCCCTCTTCCTATTCGTGTTATTCTATGGGCACAGAGAGCTCTCAACAAGCCTGATGATTCTCTCAGCAACCCTGACCACTTCATTATCTGGCACTGCCAAACAATGTCCTTCTATGAGTAGGCACTGAACCTTTTCATTAAAAGGACTCCTGAACCTTCAGCTCCAGCGTGGGCCATCAGAATCTGCTGTCTCATTGAGAGGGACACTTGGACTTCACAGGTATTTGGAGGAAGGCCAATGGACATTTGGCTAGTGGGTGAGAGTTTCCTATTTCTGCAAATACAAAGGGGGAATTGCTGAGGAAGACTGCCATTAACTAAGGACCTGGTATGTGCAAGGCTCCCTCTCCTGGTTACTTACAATTCCTTTAATAATCCTGCAAAGTAGGAACTAGCCCTAATTTTATAGATTTTAGGAAAGTGATGGTCAAAGAGATTGAGTACACAAGCCAGTGAGTGGCTGGGTTGGGAGTTGAACCCAGATTTATCACACGTTGCTTCTCCAAGCTTATTGACTTCCAGAAACGGAAAGCAGAACAAAGCAAGATTAAGGATGCCTAACAAGATAAACCATAGACAGCTGACAGGTTAGACTTGTAGGAGTGTTCTGTCAAAATAAAGGGGGGAAGAAACATTATTTCAAATGTTGACAGAAAAAAACAATAGAACTCAGTTCCAGTAAGTTAACTATTACTACAGGCTGTAATTTCTCTCTTTCTATTCTATGATGACATATTTGAGCAGCAAGTTAATTCCATTCTAATAAATACTCATTATCTCTGTGAGAGGTCAGGACTGTCTTGGAGATTTGGCTGGTAAGGTCTTTGAGCCCCTCAGAGAAATCATCCCCCCTTGGGGATGGGATTTTTGGAATGGGATAGGCTGCAGGAAGAAGGTAGCTTTACAATGTCAAGGCAACTATGGGACATACAGGGGCCTTGCTCACTGTAAGCTGGAAACCAAAACCAGCTGGTTGTCCCTACTGAGTTTTCTTCTGAAGTTCTAGTGAGCGGAAATAGGAGCCTCAGAAGCCAGTCTCTAATGGTTCCTTCATCAGGGGACCCGAACACTTGCTGGTGCTTCAAGTCTGCAGGAGTTGGGTGAGATAAGTGAGTGGAAAGGAAGGACATGAAAGAAGGACTGATTAAATGGTAATAAATATTTAATTTATTTCTACCCTCTTTACCCCCTTTTAAAAATAACCTTGTTGGAGTACATTGGCAAACCAATTCTTTTTACAAATATCAGCTTGACCCATGGTTCAGAAATCCACAGTCATTCTTTACTGCCATAGTAACAGCTCTTGGTGGCTCAAAGTAGATTCTGAGATGCTCAACAGCTAGCATCCTCTGACCATGCAGGTTCTTGGAACCTCGGGACCAGGAGGAGTATCAACTGTCATCTCTGCCAACATCCATCTTCCCAGTGAGGAAACTGTAGCCCAATGAACCCTATCATCCACCCACTCACACAGGGGCCAGCCCCCATTTTGCTGGATTTCCCACCAGAGTTACTTAGATCCCAAACATTGCCCACTTCACTAAGCTTCTTTCTTTTTTAAATTTTAATATATTTTTATTGAGTTCAGAGAGGAAGGGAGAGAGAGTGAGAGATAGAAACATCAATGATGAGAGAGAATCATTGATCAGCTGCCTCCTGCACGCCCCCCACTGGGGATCAAGCCTGCAACCGGGGAGTGTGCCCTTGTGGCTGGAATCAAACCTGGGACCCTACAGTCCACAGGCCGACGCTCTATCTACTGAGCCAAACCAGCTAGGGGACTATGCTTCTTTCTTCCTACATCCCATTTATTCATTTATGTAAAAATTAAGTATGGAGAACCTACTGTGTACCAGACACTGGATGCAATAGTGAACAAAACAGATAAAAATCTCTGCCCTAATGGAACGTATATTCCAGAGGGAAGATATTTTAATATGTTAGAAGGTGATAAATGCTATGGAGAAAAATAAAGCAAGGAATAGGAAAAAGGGCATATGGGAGAGATTGATGGCATTTTAAATAAGGTGGTCTGAAAGTGGTTTAAAAGGAATTGCTAGATCATATGGGAGTTCTAGTCTTAATTTTTTGAGGAAGCTCCATACTGTTTTCCACAGTGGTTATATCACTTTACATTCCCAACAACAGTGCACAAGGGTTCCTTTTTATCCACATCCTTGCCAACACTTGTTATCTCTTATATTTTTTATGTATCATTCAAAGAATGAATGGATAAAGAAAATGCCACACACACACATATCCTCACCACTCACACACATAATGGCATACTCTTCAGCCATAAAAAAAGATAAAATATTAACATCTGTAACAGCATAGGTGGCTCTTGAGGGTGGTATGCTAAGTGAAATAAGTCAGACAGAAAAGGACAAAAACTTCATGATTTCACTCAGACGTAAAATATGAAACAAAAATGTAAAATATTAATCCAGTCAAGATGATGGTGGAATAGGTAAATACGGTACTCATATCCTTCCACAACCACGTAAAAAACACACACACACACACAACTAAAATATAGAACAACCATCATTCAGAACTGCCTGAAATCTAGTTGAACAAAAATCCTACAACTAAGGATATAAAGAAGCAACCACGCTGAGACAGGTAGGAATGGGGAAGATGTGAAAGGGCTGGCCCCACACCCATGTGTGGCAGATAAAAAATGGGAGGGCTATATCAGCTGCGGAGGTCCTCCCTGAGGATCGAGAGGTTCCAACCCCACACCAGGCCCCGCAGCCCAGGGTTCTAGAGCCAGGAAGAGAAGTCCTATGACTTCTGACTATAAAATCAGTGGGGATTGTGGCTGAGTGAGATGGAGGACTGCTGGAGTCCTAGGCATTCCTCTTAAAGGGCCTGTGCACAGACTTACTCAGGTGCACTCCCTCTGAGTTCCAGCACTGGGGGAGCAGCTTGAAAGGCATAGGGGACATACGGGGAGGAACTGAAGTGTCTGGCATCAAGGTGAGAGCTGGGGGTGGAGGTGAGCAGCTTTCTTCCAGATAGAAGTACTGACAGAGGCCATTGTCCCTTTAAAGAGCTATCCCTACACAGAGCAGGCAGGTGGGTGACATATATGAGTCTCCATCAACCTGGCTAACACTGTTCGCCTTGCCTTAGTGATTCCCTAAGAGCCTGCCCCACCAACACATGGGCCCACCCAAGTTGTTTCCAGTGGCTTTTCCATATGAATTACCTGTCTTGGTTCATGCTTCAGACTTTCCTAAAATCTCTTAAATAAGCAGCACCTGGCCTTGGTATACCTCGTACCTCTTGCTAAGTGGTCTCTCATGTGGCACTAGGGGAAGCCGGTCTTGGTTCACAGCTTGGCCTCTCCTGGGTACCTCCAAGCACAGCAAAAGTAGCAGCCATCTACAGATCATTTTGTAGCTCATGCCAGGTGATCCAGGCAGAACACAGGTAGTGGCTGACCTTGACCCACACCTCCTGGGAGGCCACAGAGCCAACACACCTGGTGGACAGCTTCAAACCACATCAAAGCATCACCAAATACCTCTATAAGCAACACACTCAAGGGGCAGACTCAGCAGGCACCAAAGCCCACTGAAGTAAGTCCTGCTGTATGGTGTGGGCCCCTGCACAGCTGACACTCCATGGTGGTCAGGGGTCTCAGCCAATCCTTGCAGCAGATTGGCTTGGGGGCAAATCCCTCCCACTGACATGCCAATAGCAATCAAAGTTCAACTACAATAGGAGGGTGTGCATAGCCCACTTGGGGGGAAGGGGGAGCACCTGGAGTGCTCAGAACAGGTGGATGAGGAGGCTGTGCCACTGGACCCTATAGGACACACATTATATTAGGCCACTCTACCAAGCCTGGGAGATCTAGCAGCTCTGCCTAATACATAGAAACAAACACAGGGAAGCTGCCAAAATGAGGAGACAAAGAAATGTCCCAAATTAAAGAACAGAACAAAACTCCATAAAAATAACTAAACAAAATGGAGACAAGCAATCTACTAGATGCAGAGTTCAAAACACTGGTTACAAGAATGCTTAATTAACTTAGGGGAAGAGTAGATAAATGTAGAGAGACCTTCAATAGCATAAAAAAGGACATAGAAACCATAAAATAGAACCAGTCAGAAATGAAGGATACACTAACTGAAATGAAAAATAATTTATAGGGAACTAAGAGTAGAGTAGATGAAGCTGAGAACCAAAACCATGATTTTGGAATATAAGGAAGCAAAAACACTCAATCAAAACAGAAAGAAGAAAAAAGAGTCCCCCCTCCCCCCCCAAAAAAATAAGGATAGTATAAGGAGCCTCTGAGACAACTTAAAGTGTACCAACATTCACATCATGGGAGTGCTGGAAGGAGAAGAACGAACACAAGAAATTGAAAACCTACTTGAAAAAATAAGTGGAAAACTTCTCTAACCTGGTGAAGGAAATAGACTTACAAGTCCAGGAATTGCAGAGTTCTAAACAAGATGAATCCAAAGAAATCCACACTAAGACACATCACAATTAAAATGCCAAAGGTTAAAGACAAAGAGAGAATCTTAAAAGCAGCAAGAGAAAAGCAGTTAGTTCCTATAAGGGAGATCACATAAGGCTGACAGCTGATTTTTCAACAAAAACTTTGCAGGACAGAAGGGATTGGCAAAAAAATATATTCCAAGTGATGAAAAGCAAGGACCTACAACCAAGACTATTTTACCCAGCAAGGCTATCATTTAAAATTTAAGGAGAAATAAAGAGCTTTCCAGACAAGTAAAAGATAAAGAAATTCACCACCACTAAACCAGTATTACATGAAATTTTAAAGGTCTGCTTTAAGAAGAATAAAAAAAAAGAACAAGAAAATGGCAATAAATATATATATATCAACAATTGAATCTAAAAATATGAATAAATGAACAAGCAGAACAGAAAGACTCATAGATACATTTTGATGATTGCCAGATGGGAGGGGTGTTGAGTGAAAATGGTGAAGGGATTAAGAAGTATAAATTGGTAGTAACAGAATACTCATGGAGATATAAAGTACAATATAGGGAATATAGTCAATAATATCCTATAACTATGGTTTCAGATAGGTATGAGATTTATTGGGATGATCACTTAGTAAGTTATATAAGATCTAATCACTAGGGGTATATTCCTAATATAATATAATATAATATAATATCAATTGTAATTGAAAAATAAAAAAAATGATTTAAAAAATATGAACAAAACAACACAAGAAAAAACTCATAGATACAGACAACAGAATGGAGGTTACCCAAGAGGAAGTAGTTGAGAGACAATGAAATGGGTAAAGAGGGGCAAATATATGGTAATGGATGGACACTAGACTTTTGGTGGTGATCCACAATAGAATATACAGATATCAAATAATGTTGTACACCTTCAATTTATATAATGTTATTAGCCAATGTTACTTCAATAAAAACCAACCAAAAAACCTTACAAATTCTCCCCTCAATGAATCAATTGGCCTCATCCCAAGTCCAGCTGGGCCTGAGTGCCTTCAGCACCTATGTGGTTTGCATTGCATAAATCTTTGCTTAATTGTATGTTTTCAGATAATTTAAATGCCATCTTCATGGCCATTACCTCGTGTAGGTCTGGGAATTGTGTTTTTCTTCAGTATTGCTTTCGCATTTCTCTAAACAAACCAGCACTAATACTCTGCATGTCGTGCAGTTTAACAAATCCCTGACTGAAGTCACAGATCCTTGCAGTGGGGAAAGTGGGCTGTCATTCCCTCAGTGAATCTCCCTCATGGAAACTGTAAGCAGCCAGCACCCCCCACCTCTCAGGTGCAGGGATTTCACACCTTCTCTTACACTTTGTGTCCAGCTTTCTAGGTGACAAGTGACGTGTGGACCTTACTATCCTGCAGGCCGGGGTGTGGATGTCCTGGGACAAACATTCAGCCCAGTGGCCTGGCAGTCAAAACGCAGACACTGGAAACACCTTCTTCCCAAACAATCAAGAACCCCGGGCCAAAAAGGAAGAGCTTTCACTGCAGGAGGCGAGGAGTGCCATGGGATTTATTAATGAAAGGAATGCAAAGCTGTCCTCTAGACCCAGACTGAACCAAACCCCAAGATCTAAAGCAGCACAGCAGCGTTCTACGTTTTGTGTCCCTCGGCACTCATAAAGCTCAATCTGTTAGGGCTAAGATGAGAAAAGCAAACCCCCAATCCAACATTTGCCTTGAGTGTTCTTGCTTTAAAAAGTATCATTTGGGGGCAGCTAATACGATGATGGGAACCCTACTGAGCTGAGCAGGGTGGGCAAGTCTCAGTTAATGATAGTGTATTTGTTTATCACTGAAACAGTTGTCAGGGCATGTAGAAATTATGCTGAGGAGCAGGTGCTAGCAAAACAGACTAAATCCACTATCTCTCACATACCTATTTGATTTTTAAAAACCAGCAGAACTAGTGGTTTCATGAAAAAAAAAAGGGGGGGGGCCCTCAATGGAAATGAAAATACCAATCAGCTCAACAGACATTCCTCATTCCTTTATAAGTAGGTGTTTTTTACTCTCATCACATGAAGGCTATAGTTGAGGACACTTAAATTAAGGGAAAAGCGAGCCAAGATGGGGGGCGGATTTTACTCTTGGTGTTTTCAAGGAATTATCTATTCTGCACTGAATGTAGCCTCAGATCTGAATCTTGGTAAGAAATGAGTCACTTGACTTGAAGTGACCCAAATGAGGAAAAGTTGGCAAATAAATAGAAAGGGAAATGGACTGAATCTATTTTACAGCCCAGCAGTGAGAGTGTGGCCTCCAGATTCAGTGAAGAGCAGCCCATTCATGAGCTTGTTACTCATACTTGTTATTAAAACTGGAAAAAGGACAGAGAGAAATCACTTCATGGAGCAGAGAGCTATGGTTATAGAAGTAAAAAAAAATGATACTGGAAAAATAAAAATGGAAAACTACTACACAAAAAAGTCAGAAGGCATGCAATGAATTATAACTGAATGTGAAGTAAATGAGAAAATGTTTGCATATTAAGTCCTCCATGCCTTTGTAAACAGTTCATAAATGACAGAGTTAAATTTAGAAAACTGCTTAAAACTGAGATAACTAGATAAAGAGATGGGTAAGTACATACATTTGTATACACACATGCACAGTGACTTTCTTCAGACAGTAGAGATCTTTTTAAAAAAAGGATTTCTAAGTCAAAAGTCAAATCCCCAATTTGCCATCATTTCTCGGGGGTGTGCTGGAGCCAGCTTACACTGACTGGTGAGAGCCAACTGTTTATATGTCTTCACAGCTCCATGTTCAGTGACTTTACCAATCTGGCCCAACTGAACCGAGACAATTTAAACAAATCAAACAACTGCTCTGTCAGATGGAGTAATCACTTGAGAAGTTCAGGATCGCTGGATGTGGTAGAGACTATACAGACCTTTGATCCTTCTCTCCCCTATTGAAATTATAGAGATCTCATATGCCTTCTTATTAGTGATATTTGTGTGAATTCCAAACTTTCATGGAAGCTTAATAAATTTCAAATTCATAATCACTGTGGGGTGAGATAATCTTAGCTTCCCAGTGAAGCAGACAATGTTTAGGGTTCAATTCACATCTGTCTGTTAACTTCATAACATGGGTACAGGTTTGACTTAACTCTGGCCAACCACCTGGAAAATGAATTTCCTTCTCATATGGAGGCAACTTATACAAGGACTGGCCTGGTCTGCCATCCACCTGAAGGTACTGTGGCAAAGGTGAGAGGCGGGGCGCAGGTGAATTGGCCTAAGGACAGGAAGTTGTGAAGGACACATTTGGCTTCAGGTGGAGGAATCACCATAGAGCAGGGGTGGGCAAACTTTTTGACTCGAGGGCCACAATGGGTTCTTAAACTAGACCTGAGGGCCGGAACAAAAGCATGGATGGAGTGTTTGTGTGAACTAATATAAATTCAAAGTAAACATCATTACATAAAAGGGTACGGTCTATTTTTTTTTTTTTAGTTTTATTCATTTCAAACGGCCGGATTCGGCCCGCGGGCCGTAGTTTGCCCACGGCTGCCATAGAGCAATGGTTCTCAACCTTGGCTGCACATTAGAATCACCTGGGAATCTTTTTAAAATCCTGATTTCTGGGCCTCCATACCTCCGGAAATTCTGTTTCTTTGTT
>NW_005872376.1:72289-77408 GCF_000147115.1 Myotis lucifugus | reverse complement strand
GCAAACCCTACAAACAAAAATAGATACTATGCTTCCATTTGACCTGAATCCTATTCCAGTCTGATATTTTTTCCCTACCTAGCTACAACTTCCTCCTCAGGTGTGTTGTCTCCTCCCCTCACACAAGCTTCCTCCTCCAGGTGTGTTCTCTCCCCCTCCTCCCACCAGCCTCCTCCTTTAGGTGTGTTCTCTCCTCCCCTCCCACAGCCTCCTCCTCCAGGTGTGTTCTCTCCCCCTCCTCCCACAGCCTCCTCCTCCAAGTGTGTTCTCTCCTCCCCTCCCACAGCCTCCTCCTCAGGAACTGAGGCTGGCTTTGGTAAGAGGGCTCACGGTTATGCCCGGGAGGCCAGCAGCCAGCACATCCCCCAGGCACCTTCTGTCGACATGTCCCCTTTGTGGGGTTCAAGTCCTTTTCCGTTTTATCTCCTTCCCTATCTCTGTGTCCCAGGTCAGTGTGCTCGAACCTGCGTGTACATCCAAGCCAGCTGGAGGGCTCGTAAAAACTCTGATCTCTGGTCCAGCCGGCGTGGCTCAATGGTTGAGTGTCGACCTATGACTCGGGAGGTCATGGTTTGATTCCTGGTCAGGGCACATGCCCGGGGCGCAGGGTCGATCCCCAATGGGAGGTGTGCAAGAGGCAGTCAATCAGTGATTCTCTCTCATTACTAATGATTCTATCTCCCTCTCCCTCTCCCTTCCTCTCTGAAATCAATAAAAATATATTTTTTAAAAAACAACAGCTTCTATCTCTGGATCCTACTGCCAGAGTTTCTGACCCCATTGGTCTGTGGTGGGGCCCAAGCACCTGCATTTCTAGCAATAGCTCAGGCAGTGCCGGTGCCGCTGGTCCGGAGCACCTTTGAGGACATGGTCTGGCCAGTCTTTCGGGGTAACCTCTGTACAGGAGACAGGAGGCCTGGGCCAGGTCCTTCTCGGCCTCTTGTGGTGGCATCAGTGTAGGCGTCATCTCAGCCCTCTGGGCCTGGTTTCCGTGATCAGCGAGGAGCGGGGAGCCTGCTACGAGTGCCTGAGGCCTTTTTCAGAGGATCGGATTCGACAGGGTGTCCAGGTGTGATGAGCGACGGGTCCAGTGCAGCTTTGGTTTTAGCCAGTCCTTTCTTCTCGGGGCTGGGTCTGCGTCCCTTCCGTCTGCGGATGGACCCTCCTAGGTCTTCCATTTGGCATGAAACCGCTCACCTCTTCATCTCTAACCCTAAAGAGGACGAAGAGGTGGGAGACAGGCTGCTGCGGAACCACTTCTGGCTGGACACCTGGTGGCCATCAGTGTCAGCCTCCCAACATGGAGACCCGTCGGCATTGGCGCAGACTTCGCTGTGGCTCCCCCGAGCACAGCGGTGGGGCCGCTGGCAGGTCGGCAGGTCAGTCTATAGAGGCCCATGCGACATTGCCCGGGCACCGTGGGAACCTTTGCAGAGCCAGGAGGCGATGCCCAGCAGCCCGAGGCGTTGGCTCTGGACGCCCAGTGGAGAGGTGGAAGGCTGTGGTTTTATGAATTCTTTGTTGTTGTTGTAGTTGTTAATCCTCACAGGATATTTTTGCATTGATTTTAGGGAGAGTGGAAGAGAGAAAGACAGAGAGAAACATCGATGTGAGAGAGACACATCGATTGGTTGCCTCCAACCAGGGCCAGGGCCTGAGGAGCCTGCAACCAAGGTACATGCCCTTGACAGGAATCGAACCCGGGACCCTTTGGTCCCCAGGCCGATGCTCTATCCACTGAGCCACACAGGCTAGGGCAGTTTTATGAATTCTTAGTGAACATTTTCCATGCTCACCTGCCTGTGAATCTGCAATATGGATACGATGCATGTGTGGCGCTGGTATGTAGGGCTCCGCGCAGTGTCAGGACTGAGTGGGCGCTGGAGCCTGGGCGTCGGCACACGCCGCAGTGAGCGTGGAGCGTGGCTGACCCTGACGTCGAGTGACTGATGCTGACATCGGCATCTGAGGGGAGACTTGAGAAGCAGCAGCTCATTACCGCTAGACCCACACGATGCTTTGTCGGGAGGGAATGGCCTACAGTGCAGAACAGGTTTCACGTGTTTGGAAAACTGGGAGGATTCTGGCAAGAAGAGTGCCTCCTCGGGGCCCTGGCAGGTGAGAAAGGGGTGCAGCATGTGTGTGGGGGGTGAGCAGGTGCCCTTGCAATGGCCGGGTCGGAGAACCTGCATGAAGCATGTCTGTGGAGAGATGCACACACAGCACTCAGCATGAGCACGTGTGGAGTGCCCGGTGTCCCCACGCCACAGGCAGCCCTCGCGGTCACCCGGCCACCTGCCACTGCTCCCTGCTGACCGCAGTGCCTCCCTGTCTCTCCACCTCTGTCTAACGGGAGGTCTGGTCCTATCGCCGCCGGACTCCACACCGCTCGTGGCTCTTCACGCTCTTTGTAGTAAATGTCTACACCCGCTGGACGTCCAGTGCCCAGAGCTACCACGGCCCCGCCTCTCCGGCTTGCCTGTCCCCGTCCCCCACCGCCGGGTCCTCCCTCCACACGGGAAACCCAGGACCCTTCCGAAGCCCCTCTCTGCATGTGACTCTCAGGGGAGTTGAAGCCCAGGAAAGGTCGGGGTAACGCACCCAAAGCTGAGAACAGCCCAGCTTCCGCATTAAGGCAGGGTGTCCATGCCCTAGTCAGTTTAGCTCAGAGGATAGAGTGTCAGCCTGTGGACTGAAGGGTCCCAGGTTCTATTCCAGTCAGGACACATGCTCGGGTTGCGGGTTCGATCCCCAGTGTGGGGCGTACAGGAGGCAGCCGATCAATGATTCTCTCTCATTGATGTTTCTATCTCTCGCTCCCTCTCCCTTCCTCTCTGAAATCAATAAAAAATATATATTTTTAAAAAAGACAGGGGTGTCCTTCGCTGGGCATGCTGTCCCTAACCATCGGGTGTCACAGAACCGGCAGGTCTCTGACAGGAGCCTGGTCACTGTGGATGGTGGGATGCTGAGGTCCTACTATGCGCCATGGGGGTGACATACTTGATCTCACCCCTCATGACAGCTCGACAAGCGAGGTCTTCTGCCCCCTTTGCCCAGGTCAGGAGCCTGAGGTGGAAGGAGGAGAGGTCGCTTACAACAGCCTGTGAGCAGGGGGCTGTGAGCACAAGCCTGAGTGACCCCATTCTCTGTGGTCCTGCTACGCTGCCTTCTGCCAACGCCGTTTTCTCCTCAGTAAAAGGAGAAGCTGGAGCAATAGTCCCGCAGTAAGGAAACACTCTCAGGGGTGGAGGGGATGAAGGGAGGAGGGTGAGGGCGGGAGGGGTCTCAGCTGCAGAGCCAGGGATGCCAAGCACAGTGCAGGGTGGACTCCACCCAGTGGGACAGCACCCTCCTGGGAGCTGGCCTCCGGGATGACCCTCAGCATCCTCCCCTCCTGTGGCCACGCCCTCTCACGCTGTCCTATTTGGTCTGTGGCCAAGAGCAGAGGCCAGCAGTGACGCGGTCATTTCCAAGGCGAGGCTGTGAAGGAGCAGAGCTTCTGTCTTGGTCTTGTGCCCTGGGGTCACTGGCTCTCGGGGAAGGCCGGCCATGAGGCTGTGAGCAGCCACAGGGAGATGCGCACGTGGCGAGGAACTAAAGACGTTAGCCAACAAGCCAGGAACAGGTGAGGCCTGGGACAAGCATAGGGGTTCTCCGCCCGCGGAGCCGGGAGGTGGCTGCAGCCGTGGCCACAGCTGGCCAAGGTCACGAGAGACTGAGCCAGGACCGCCAGCCAGCCTCTGACCCCCAGAAACTGTGAGCGTATGGATGATAGTGAGCTCACGCTGCTCAGCCTGGGGGAGATTTGTTACGCGGCAGCAGAGAACTGATACAGCCCCTGAGGAGAGGCTGCGGCTCTGTGACCCCTGGGGCTCCTGCAGGGCTGGGCCTGAGAAGCAGTGGCTGTCCATGTGGGAGCGGCGCGCCTGATGGCATTGCTCCTGCAGCAGCTGTCCCCCGCCCCCCCGCCCCATTCCCCCCTCAGGGGTCACCCATGGGTCTCTCCCTCTCCCAGAGCCCAGAGTTGGGGGCATGCCCAGGGCTGGACAGCAGGCCGCTGTCTCCTCGCGGCGACAGAGGCGGCACACGGGGCCCAGCTCCGCGCCAGCACAGCCCCTGCTTCATCGCAGCCCCTCTGTGTGTCAGAACCGCGTTTATTTCCTGTGTGGGCACAGATGCCAGGGCCTGGCGGGCTCGCACAGGCTGCCCTTCTGGGAAGGAAAGACTCGCTTTGTCCCTCTCTATGGGGGCCCAGCCTGCTTCTTGCTTGAGCTTTCCATGTGCTTTTGAAAGGGGTGCTTGTTTGCAGGTATTATGGGCTTTTTCGCGTCATCATCAGCACCAACAAAATAATTTTTAATTTAGCAAAAAAAGAAAATCTCCTTGGATCCTGGTGCCTGGAGGCTAGTGTTGGTTTGATAGTAATTCTCCACAGCTCCGCCCTCTGTGGGAGGCATCCCCTGTCCAGCGCACAGGCCTCGGTGCCGGTTTCCAACATTAAAGCTATTGGCATGTTTTCTTTAATTATGGAAAATGAATGCAAATAAAGGGGTGACTGTTCTCTCGTGAACACACACACACACACACACACGCACATGCACACACACGCACATGCACACACAGCCTCTGCTCTCTCCAGGGCAGCATCCTGAACCTGCCTTTTAACCCCCGTGCCCTTGAGCCTGCCGCATGAACACAGTGGGTGGTCACCCAGGCCCTGTGTGGTTTGGAAAGCGCCGAGGAATGTGGAGGTCCTTCGTGAACTCACACCGTGGCTCTGCCTGCGTCCTGCCGCCTGGGATGCAGTGCTGCGCATCTGGGCAGCGTCCTCCATCCTCCCGTCTCCTTCCTCCTCCTGACCCCTGACCCTCCCTCTCCCCAGCCTCCGCCTCCCCAGATGTGCAGCAAGGCTACACCCACGGTGTGGAGAGAGGGAGGCAGTGAGTGCCCCCCAGCATGGCCTGGGTCCCATCCAGTAGCCCCCGGGCCCAGGGCTTTCCCAGGGAAAGGGGACCAGCCACCCAGCGGGACTTGTGCCTCTGGAGTTCCGGTGCTAGCGTTTGCTGAGCACCGCGTGTCTGAGCGCCTTACCCTCCAACGTTCAGCTCAGCCTCGC